>NC_083230.1:32220751-32388251 GCF_032191835.1 Heteronotia binoei | reverse complement strand
CAACAATAGCACCCCTTTGCTCTTCCATTCCCTTCCAAGACCAGGACTTCTTTCCCCTTAGAACTGCATGTGTAAGACAGCCCAGTTGCCTCCCAATCCATGTGCCAGTCCTCCTCCTCCTCTCTCCCCTGCTGGTCCCATCCCTTTGTTGTCAAACCATCACTCTGCATGCCTGCTCTCACAAACCCACCTCACAGTTGCTGTTTGGTGCAACAGTGGCAGTGCCAGCCACTCAGCTCAGCCCCTTCATGTAGTGGCTTTGCCTGTCTCACTGAGCTGTAGTTGGAGGAGGCAGGAGAAGGGGAAAAAATGCCTCCCCTTTCACTGCCATTCCCCCCATTCTATTTTACCTCAGCCTCATAGTCCTGCCCTCTAGCAATTTCCTTTTTATTTCTTATCGGCTTCAACCACACAGACTTCATTGTGTGTGCCTGCTCACCCATTCCCCCCCACCCCAAGCAACCTATTGCCTTCTCACCCTCATACCAGTTGCTCATAGGATGGATAAAGCCCTGGACGTGCCAGTTCCATCCCATCCCTGATTAGGACCTCCAGGAAGAACATAGGCTTTGTTTTACTGGAGCATTTCTTCAGATGAAAAGCTTTCCATCCACTGAGCAGAACAACTTACCTTCTGCTGCCTATTGCATCGCAGAAAGCTGTTCCCATAAGTCCTTCGTTCTGCAGGTGTAGTGTTTTAGGCAGCAGCATAAGGGTGAAAAATGCACATTCCATGGGTAGAAATTCATCCATAGGAATGCTCCAGTGGATCCAAGACATTTTATATTGATTGACAGAGATGTTGATACATGTAGATGAACATTAAGAACAGAAACATAGATTTGAAAACTCTTTAGTTATGAGGGCTGGGTCTGACATAAATGAGACCTTGTTGGGCCAGGCCATGTAAGTCATAAAATGTAATGCTGGGTAGGGGGGATAGAAACTTTATAAAGGACACAGACAATTAAAGATTTTGTTTTTTAAAACACCTTAAAATAAAACATGCTTAAAACATTATCACTTGGTCTTAAAGGTGCTCAGACCCAGTGCTAGGGATGCCTGTGCCCCTAGGCCAGACTGCGATCCTCTGCCCTCCTCCCCCCCCCCCCGGTTATCTTATTGCACGCAAAACATGCACACCGGTGACATCACTGTCAAACCATCCCCCAACTTTGCTGAGGACTCCTGAGCCTTGGGAGACCCAGACAAAGTCTGGAAGGGTAGCAGGCTCACCCCCCCCCTCCAGTGGGGGAGGGCTCCCAGTGCCATTTGCAAGGAGGGCTCCTCTCAAGAAGCCCTCTATGCAAATGCCCCCCCTCAACCTTCCTGCACCTCTTTCCTCCGCCCAAGTTTCAGGCGGGGGAAAGAGCTGGCGTGGGACCTCCTTTTTGCTCTTGGGCTGCCTCTCCTGCAGAGGAGCCAGCCCGAGAGTTAAGCCAAGCCGCCTCTTTCCTCTGCCTCTTTCATTTACCCAAAGTTTGGGAGGAGGAAAGAGGCAGAGCTGCGCCAGCTGGCATGTGGGGAGGGGGTGCCTTGCGGCACCCTGTAGGCCACGCAGTGCCCGAGGCAGCCATCTACATGCGTTGGGCCTGAAGGTGCTTTCTTTGTAACTCTCCAATAGGATCCATGGAACTGGGCAAAGGAAGCTCTGACCTTTCCTTCCTTCCCCAGGGGACCAGAAGGGGGAGGAGCTTCAGCCAATAGAAGGAAGAGAGGTTTAGTTCATTAGCTCTGCTGTGTGATTGAGAGAACCTGGCAAAGCAAGCTATTTCTCTCCTCCTTTCTTCCCAAGGGAGGAGCTCAGCCAATGGAGAAAATAGAGGCATTGCTCTGTAGCTCCTGTGCGATTAAGCAAGCCTGGCAAAGCAAGCTGTGATGCATAAGGAAGCAAGAGAGAGGAGAAGGAAGCAGACAACAGCTAGTTGCTTTGAGACTTGATAGGAGCCCTCCAGGGGCCTGATTCAGCCCCTGGGCCGCATATTTGACACCCCTGCTCTAGACCACATATTTATCCCCAGGTCATTTCATCAAGGAGCCAGTGTGGGATGAGGATCTGGGACACCTAGGTTCAAAACCCTAATCTGCCATAGAAGCTTGCGGTGTGACATTGGGCCAGTCACTCACTCTCAGTGTGACATACTTCATACTTGTGAGGAGAAAATGAAGGAGGAGAAGCTGCTTTGGAATTCCATTGGGGAGAAAGGCAGGGTATGAATGATGTAAATAAATAAAGCAGTAACCAGCCCAACAAATCAGTCTTTGAAAGCCAGAAAACACCATGTCACTGACAGAGGCCTCCTGCAAAGCACAAAGGGATACTGCAAATCTATCAGAACAAGGGTCCCTCACGTTGGCTTGTTGTACAGCTTGCTTTCCCTCCAAAACTATTCAAGACTGATTATAGTCAAGAAGCTTTATAAGGCAGGTTTGACATGGCATGTAGGCTTAAGGGTGGTAATGAACTTGAAGTTTCTTACTTGAAATTCAACTAATTTATCTTTTAGAGCATATTTTGTTTTTTTTACATGTATTGTCATCCTTTACTTCTGGAGAGAAATTATAGAAAATTAATCATGAGGTGATGATTCAAATAACTAAATAGAGCCCATGTGACATGTCCATTCTTTTGCAGACACTCAATCCACGTCAAGGAAGAACCAGTGATTGCTGAGGATGAAGACTGTCCAATGTCCTTGGTGACAACAGCAAATCACAGTCCAGAATTGGAAGATGATAGAGAGATTGAGGAAGAGCCTTTATCTGAAGATCTGGAATGAATAGAGACTTTACAGACCTCAGAATGAAGGGACATATCACTGACCTTCACAACCACTCCACAACCATGAATATTTGACAAATTTTTACTGTGACTATTTATTAAGCATGGAAAAAAGGAAAATAGCCCTGAAGGAACTCATTATGGCAGCCCTTTGGGAATCCAGTTACAAACAGGCAAATCGCTTGTTCTTTCTTTCTTTTTTTAAAAAAGACAAACTGATTTTCTTGAAAAAAAAAAATTGAACTGTTTATATATAATGGCTTGCCCATTTTAAAAGATGTGGCTATTGAGGGTTCATAAAATGACTGAATATGAGGATACATGTTCTATAGAAAGCAAATGGGCCTCATATACTGCCAAAAATAGTGTTAGTTTCATCAATGTGAAAATTCCAGCATACGGTAGTTGTAATAATGTTAGAAACAATTGCTGGTCAAGTTCAACTTGTCGCTATCGCTTTTAATTTGCACAGGAAGTAGTATCAGAAATTTAGTGTCACTGCTTGTATCTAGCTGAATTTTAAACAACAGAACATTAGTTTTTTATGTTGGTGCCACCAACTGTAAATGACATGAGTTAGTTAAATCACAGTAATTAGACTGTCGCAAACCATCTAAAAACATTTTTTTAAGCTTCCAGTCTGTGCTGTTAGTGTTAAGATGTAAAGTGCAATCCTAAACTAACATTGTCTGTGCAAGCACCATAGAAACATTTGCATATCTGCATATTATCTTACAACTGTACTCTTTACCTCCTTGTGATAAAGCTTTGTCTACCTGCAAACACAGTCAAAGGCTACAGCTGCAAACCAAAGCCTTCTCTAACAATGGCCAATAGCTCCATGACAGAAGCAGCCACTCGCTTTGGTCAGCCTTCTGTAACTTTTAATTAGTACAAAAGAACCTTTCCACGAACTACCTGCTGTTTTCTGATGACCTCTGGGATCTTTTAATTTAGCCCTGTACCAAGAAACAAATATGGAGGGGGAAGAAGCAAAAGTTAATTTTGTCGTAATGTAATCTTCTGAGGCTAAAAGTCAATCTTTAAATGCAGTGAAGATTTGCTTTCATTTTAGGACAGTGGTGGGAACAAAGTCTGGGCAGAAGTTATAGATAGAAAGCAACCAATATGGATCACTGACCAAAACAAACGTACTTGATGCAAATGCAGATTGCATATTGTTAATGTAAAATATATTATTATTTTTTAATTCTGTTCCTTCCCCATTCAGACTGGTTCCCCACCCTCCACCCCCTGTGGTGAATTACATGTTGTTAGAGGAAGTCTTGTATGGTCTTAATCTTTGTTGTGTGCTATTTTTTATAGTCTTAAGTTATATTGACAAAAAAGTAGGAACCAAACATAAAAAGGTCTAGTAAAGCCAAAAATTAATTTCATATTGATTTAAAGTAATCTAGGTGAGTTTTTACACTGAAAGCAAAAATTATAGCAATTGTAGACCATGGTATTTATTTTCAGTCAAACCAAAGTTACATAGAAATTCTGCCTCTGTTTATACGGGATACTAACACTAACAATACACTCCCTTTGGAAGACTTGCACAGGCCAAATTGATGAAATGCTGGGTTTATTTCATTGTTGTTGTTTGTTTTTTTCTTTTGAGAACTCCAAACCCAAAAGAATACAATGATACATTAATGGTGTAGTGGATAATAGCATAGTCAGGTGTTTGCTGAAAACCTAGTAACTTTATGTGTTTGCTTTTCATGTGCTGTGCCAAGTCTCAATAATACTTTCCCCCCCAACCAAGGGACCTCATAACCTGATTATGGTTATTGCTTTACAAACAGTTTTTTTCCACAGAAGGTGGCTGCTAGAGCTTAACACAGGTACCAGTTCCATGGGATGGGTCTGGGTCTTGCAAGCGAAGCTCCCTTGTATTCTTTGCTGAAATCAGCAGAGACTTAAAGAGAAAATGCAGTCATCTATCACGCCAAATAAAAGGACAAAATGGCTTTCAAAAGGGTTTTTCCCACTTACCCAAAAGGCTTTCTGAAAGCTTCTACCTCTGCAAAAAGAAAAACAAAAACAAACAAAAAAAGAAATTAGAACAATTATGGCAGATTGCATGAATTGTGAGAACGTCACAGTAACTGCTACTTTTCATTATGTTTGTCTTTGGGGCATGATAACAGAAGGTTTATAGTAATTACATCGAAAGAAAGATTTACCATGTGAATGGTAGTGGGGGTTTTTTGTTGTTTTTTTTTAAAAAAAAATTATTGTTTCAGTCATCTAGGATCCCTAATGTGGGGATGACCTGAAAGGGACTAATGTTTCTTTCAAGTGCATGTTCAAAAGACTTTGATGGACTGGAAGTAAATGTGATAATTGGACCATCAGGAAGGTGGCCTAAGACTACAATGCTAAAGTATGCATACCTCAGTTACAAACCTTTTTGAAAGGAAGTCTCAGCCACAGAATGCATATACCTGTAGAGTTTTGCATGGGTTTTATATAAATACAATTTAAAGAAAAAAATAGCTGCTTGCACATTATACCAGAAAAACCTCCAAAACTTCAATTGCTTTGAAAATAGACTTTAGGTTTTTTTGGAGTTTTCTGAGATGCTTGGTCTGTATTTTGATAATTGTGCATATTATGTAAAAATGTTGGTGGACCCATAAATGACCAGACTTTTTCTAAGAAAAATGTTGCTTTAAATGCATTTCATGACTTTTTACTCTGATATCATTGCTTGCTAGGAATAGCAAACCTGCTTTTCTGCATCTGCTTTGCGTAGCTATTGTAAGGCTTTGAACTAATGTATGTATTTATTGCTTGAACTTCTGTGCATACCTTATAAAGCATAATGTCTGACAATTTAAATGGCTCATGTATTCTTGCTTCTATCATAAGCTGATAACGGGGACTATGATCTTTTGTATACAGCAAATTTTAACTGTAGCACAAACATCTGTTTATGTATTGGTGGAATATACCTGTTTTATTTATCTTTTTTGAGGTAAACTAATTTTTGATACTTTTCATTACTGTGTACTGTGTTCATACTTTGAATTCTCTGACGTTAGAAGTCATGGTTGGGAATTGTAACAGCTGTTGTTCATTCTGTATTCCTGGCTCTCACTGCTGAATAAAATAAAGGACCAAACCTAGGATTTGAAAGAGAAACTGTCTACCTCTAACACCAGGGAGTTATCAGATTTTATTTTACATAGTTTTAGTCTACAAAGACACAATTGCTTAAACCTAGCGGGCTTAAGGCTTATTTTTCTATGTGGTTGAATTCATAGCACAGTTCTGCTGTTTGAAAATCAATTAAAATTTCATGTGAATGTTACAAGCATTAGGTAGAATTACCACTAACTGGGTTTTCTTTGGATAACCCAGATACGTGGAAATGATTATCAGAATTCTGTGTCTATAGCTGCTTGACTTCATAAGAATGCATTTCTTTGTGGAAATGGAAGCACAGCCAGCTAGGAATAGGGCAACTGAGCTATACCTTTAAAAATAAATAACCATTGTGGACTTCAGTGTCCCTGGTCAGAATCAGTCTCTAGCTCCCATCATCTGTTTTAACTCTGATTCCTCAAACTGGGCATTCGCATTTTGGAGTATTCCCATCAAGTTTTAGACTACACATTCCAATACTAGTATACAGCTTTGAAAGGTTAAGTGTTAATTACTGCTTCTAAAACACACAGTCATCCTCATTGTTTCAAGAATTCAAATCAGAATGGGTTTTGTCCATAAAATCAGACATATTTAACAAAAATGCAAGATGTAAATTTTACTATAGTGTTAATGTAAACAGTGTTTTCACTGCTGCTGGATGTAAAAATGTAAATGAAACCATTTCATTCACTTGCTTAAGTTTCTGGTGTATAAATAAAAAGTCTAATTCTTTTTGACCCATTATAACCCATAGGTTTTATTTTATTTTTTTCCTAAGAAGTTCATTCTCCCACCCTGCAGGCTGTGGTAGATTGAGGATCATCTGAGGGCACTGAAGAACAGTTTAAAAACAAGTTAGCAGGAACCTATCATCTCACCTGCTGTGAACTCCATGAAGCTCCTTAGACTCATGTTTCTTGTTTGATCCACATATATAGATGACCAGTGGTAGTATGGAATCAGCAATACCAAGAGTGGTTTCTTGTATTGTTTTTTTTCTTTCTGGAAAGTGGGGTTTCACAGTCTGGAGGCCAATTTCACACATTACTCTTCTAGGTTTGCACCATGAAGAGGTTTTGAAAATTAAACTAAAAATGCAAAGCGAAAAAAAAAATGTTTGTAAACGTGGATCTTACATGTAGAGTTGCTAGGTGAGTTGTGATTGGCTGCAGCCTCATCGAGGGTTTACTTGGAGTTGGATCCAGACTCAAATGGCAGTTGTCATGGATTCACCCTTCTTGCTGAAGACTCCCCCTGCCATGTCATTCCTCAGAGTCCCCTATCCCCCAGGAGGTTACCAGAGGTTACATGTGGAGGCCAGCAGGTTACCAGAGAGGGGCAGGAACTTTCCATTCGGCCATTGGAAATTTTAGTCTGGATCCAACCTATAGTAGCAAAAATTTAAAGTGTGAAATGGCTCAAAGAAGGTTGCAAGTCTAAACAGGAAAAGATACATGTGACAGATGCTCCTACATTTGGAATGTATTATCTGGCTTGAGTGAGGAAAAGTGGCTGTTCCAGGTGCAAAAGAGTTACCGCCTATTGCTTAGTAAGGCGGGGGGGGGGGGCAAGCTTGCTTAATGTAAGAATAAACGTCATATGGTTTGAGAGCTGCAAGACGTGAACGTCAGATGTTGGAGAGGTACAAACTGGCTTGACTTGGAGAAGTGATTTAAAGAGACAAATGCCTTCTCCAAGCTGGCTGAGGTGGTGGTGGGGCTTCGAGCGCCACACAATATGTGTGAAAGAACCAGATGTAGCTCCTGAGCCACAGCTTTGGCCACCCCTGGCTTAATATTTCTCAGCTGTGTTGTGTGGCCTTGATTTCTTTTTCTTGCCTGGGCACATTAAATGGACATAATCTGGAGGTTTTAGGTTGGTTGGGGGATATTTTTGTCTTTGTTGTATCTGTATTGTATTCTTCGGGTTTTGGGGGGGAATCTGCTTTGATCATCTATGTGTTATAGACCCATAGACATAGTGATTCTAACAATCCTTACTGAGAAATCAGGCACAATACAGATTTAAAAGCCCTTAAAAACTAAGATTGTGTGAGAGCACAAACTAGCATTTTTTTTCATCCTAAATGGAAATAGTTGCCAAATTGCCAAGTCCAATTCAAGAAATATCTGGGGACTTTGGGGCTGGAGCCAGGAGACTTTGGGGGTGGAGCCAGGAACAAGGGTGTGACAAGCATAATTGAACTCCAAGGGAGTTCTGGCCATCACATTTAAACGGACAGCACACCTTCCTTCCTTCCATAGGAAATAATGAAGGATAGGGGCACCTTCTTTTGGGGCTCATAGAATTGGACCCCCTGGTCCAATCATTTTGAAACTTGGAAGGTATTTTGGGGAGAGGAACTAGATGTTATACTGAAGATTTGGTGCCTCTACCTCAAAAAACAACTCCCCCAGAGCCTCCGATACCTCCAGATCAATTCCCCATTATACTCTATGAGAATTGATCTCCACATAGGAAACAATGAAGTGTCCAGCAGATATTTCCTCCCCTTCTCCCCCCCTTTCTGGCGACTCTGAAGTGAGGGATTGGCATCTCTACTCACGAGTGGCTGCCAACTTCTTCAAAGTAACACAGACATACCATCCCAAGAGGAAGCCTTTCAATCGGAGACTGAAGCCTCCGGAGATGGAAAGTCACATGGTGGCTGTGTGGACGGGGCTTCCCCCCACCAACCAGCTGAGGAAGGAGCCTGGGAAAGCTGAAGAACCCCCGCTGGGACCTGGGAATTGGCAAGCCTAAAATAGATGTATTTATTTTACAAAAATTATATCCTGCCTTTGTGCCCTCACAAGGGCCACCAAGGCAGGTAACAAATTAAAATGTGCAAAATAAAACTACCGTATTTTTCGGACTATAAGACGCACTTCCCCCCCCCCCCAAAAAAAAGTGGGGGGGAAAAGTGTGTGCGTCTTATATTCCGAAGGTACGTACCTTCGGGGGGGGGGGCGATCTGCTGCCTCTTCCTCCGATCCAGCGCTTCCCCGCGCCTGCCTGCCTGGCTCCATCTTCTTCAGGCAAGCACTGGGATCGCTCCACGTGGCCCCAGCGCTTCGCAAGCACCGGCTGCGGAGGGGGCAGTGTGCTTCCTACTTGCCTGTGTCCCTGCCTTTAGCTGTGATGTTTAAAGCAAGAGCTGGGATCGCTCCCTCCCCCCTCCGATCCCAGCGCTTGCTTTAAACATCACAGCTGAAGGCAGGAACACAGGCAAGTAGGAAGCACCCGCCCCCTCCGCAAACGCAGTGCTTCGCGAGCGCCGGCTGTGGAGAGGGCAGCGTGCTTCCTACTTCCCTGTGTTCCTGCCTTCAGCTGTGATGTTTAAAGCAAGCGCTGGGATCGGAGGGGGGAGGGAGCGATCCCAGCGCTTGCTTTAAACGTCACAGCTGAAGGCAGGAACACAGGGAAGTAGGAAGCACGCTGCCCCCTCCACGGCCGGCGCTTGCGAAACACTGGGGCCATGTGGAGCGATCCCACGCTTGCCTGAAGAAGATGGAGCCAGGCAAGCAGGCGTGGGGGAAGCGCCGGATCGGAGGAAAAGGCAGCGGATCGCCCCCCAGGAGGAAGGTGCGTCCTATCCCCCGGAGCGCCTTATGGTGTGAAAAATACGGTGCATTTTAAAACCAACCAAGAAACAACAGTAATTAAATCAATTAAAACTAAAGCTAAAAGTTTTTTAAATAATATTTTACAACATTCATCACATAATTCATTCCAAAGACATCACATGACTTCTACTTGCATAAAGAACTGCTGCATTACAGAATTCCTAGATCATTGTGGGCAGGGCTTGAATTCAGCAGGGGCTCGCAGAAGCTTTGCTCCTGAACCTCCAGCAAGGTCTGCATGCAGCAGGAAGTTCTCTTCTTGCTGCACACAGATCCCGGGACATATGCAAATAAGATATGCTACTGAGCTCCTGCACCTTTTTCACTACAAAATAATCCCTGATCGTGGAGTATCTGCAGACCTCAGTCTAAAAATAGTTATCTACTAGATACAAACCTCACTAGTAATAGTCTGCATAAACAAACAGCTCTCCATATAACTCCAGTTGAAAAGCTTGCATTTCACATAGGCATGTCCAGGCCTCCACAGGCTTGTCTAATGTCTTGTTCACCACTCGCAAGAAGGGAGTCAATTGGTTGTCAAGCTGTTTGGATATATCTAAATAAATTCAGATGTATCTGACTGGCATGATTACAGTACTTTTTCAAACAACTAGAAGCCCATGTGCTGCCACCTCCAATTTTAAAAGGCACTTAATTAAAAAGGGGGGAATCAATTTGAATTCAGCAGGGGCCCGAAGAAGCTTCTTCTCTGTGTGCCTTCATTCTTTGCTCATTGAATGGTCATGAATCTGCTTCTCCTTAGATGATGTAAATCTCCATAATTTACTTTTTAGTTTGAGCCAATCAGTGCTATTACTCCATGAAAGCTGAAAAAATGGAGGAACCAGTGTAATGATATAACGTCACCAGTTTCAAAAATCTGGGATAAATGGTGGATCCCCTCCCCCCGTGCAGTTCCGAAGCTGAAAGGTGAATGTGGAAGAACAGAAGCTATAACTATGAGCCCATGTAGAATATATGCCTACTGTAGAGGTGCAAAGCAGCTGAACATGAACTTTGACAAAAATTTTCAAGGTGATCCAACTGAGAATTTGCCTTGTGACTTGAGGGAGCTGAGTAAGGTAAATTCACCTGGCAATCATGTTCATGTTGAAGTTTGCAGCATGCTTGACTGGAGGTGAATTACAGTCCATTCCTAGGCAGAATTACTCCAGTCCAGGCCCATAGCTACAGGGGGGCCTGTGGGGACCATGCCCATGACTTCCTGTCAGAGTGCCCCAACTCAGGATCCCCAAGCTTCCCTCCCAACCTTCCCCATGATTTAAATTGTATAGGAGGGGCATCCAGGAGCAGCTGCTGCCTCTCCTGCACCACTTAAAAGGGCCCACTGATCAGTTGATTGGCAGACCCTTTAAATTGTATGAGAGGCTGGCAGCTGCTCTTGACAGTGTGGCAGGCGGGTGGGTGGGTGGACTGACATGCAGGGCTTTCCCTCCTTGAATTTGCTCACCCAATCAGCAGCTTGCACAGGAATCAGCTGGAGACTGAATACCTTCAGTGAGGCAAGCAGAGGGAAAAGAGGAGGGGAGGAGGGCAAGGGAGGGAGAAAGGCATCCAGCATTGAAAACATTGGATTAAAGGGGACATTTTTGTTTGAAGGCACTCTAATCACAGCAGCCAATAAAATACCACACTCCCCCATATTTGTGGGAGGTGGGGGAAGAAATCTGTCAGGTGCATGTCAACCTCCCCAACTCACAGGAAGGGGAAGGTGAGTTGATCAATGGTACCTCAACCTCAATCTAGGTGAGGTGCTTGCTTTCTTCCTTTCCAGACCAAAATAGTACTAGGGGAATAGGGGAAATGGGGCGAGCGGATGGCATGAATGGAGGCAGGCAGGCATGCACACACACATCTCTCTCTCTCTGGAACATCCACACATTTTGGGACTTCTTCTGCATCTGCAGGGGGAATGCAAGGGGATGAATATTTATGGGAGGAAAGGCTGGCTCCAGCAAGAGAGCAAGTTGACAGGGGCGGGCGCGGTTGAGAGCTCAGGTGGGCACTTCAAGGTGCCCTGAGACTTGGGCTGCTGATTGAAAGCAGGCAGAGAAACCCTCTGCCCCTTTGGCATCAGTGACTATTGAGGCTGTGCTTTGATCCTCAGCTGCTTGAGTAGGGGGTGCCCTCCAAGAAATTTAAAAGCCCCTTGAAGTTTGAGATCCTGGCCACTGTGAGCCACATTGATCTCATGAACATTGATCAGCTCAAACTGAAACCATGTGGTTTAATAAGGTAGTGCTGGTGGTTTGGTGGTTTTCAAGACTTGGTGCAGACTAGTGATTACTTGAATTAGAAACCCAGACAACAGATAAGTCAGTTAAATCATTTGTTCAGATATACAGAATCAACAACTTTGTGACAAGCTCTTCCTTCTGAATTGCACATACATGGATTTTCTTAAATTAATTAAAGATATAATAACCCTGGATGGTATTCCATGATGTACAGAACACAGTTGGACTAAACTATTCAAAACATATAAAAGGAAGGACATGGAACTGCTTTGTCTGAATAAGTCACCCCATGGATAGCATCAATAGTATTCTATAACCTTTTTGCGTATAATAAATAAACCAAGCTATTTTCAGTTTGATTATTTTTATAAAGAGTGCCTATTTATAAATATTAGGATCTTTCCTAGCCTTTTTGCTGATCCTATCCTATTTATAGGGTTTATCATAGATCTTTCCTGTTAATTACAACATTGCAAAACTATCTTGTAAGTAGATGAAGAGGAATGTCATGGAGAGGTCAAAAATTATGTTTCTGCTCAATGCTCCCTTGGTGTTTCTGCAGCTACATTCATATGGAGTGTGTCTGGAAAAAACGCATCCTCTGAGGATGTTTCACTGAAGTAAAACAGACTGGGTAAACCAGTCCATTGTCTGTGAGTTTACGTCCATTTATTAAAATCAGCTGCCAAAAACAAATTGATGCTTATAGATGCTACCAGTATCTATTACTCCATACATACTCTTCCACTTTTTATAAAGTCTTGTAGTTGCCAAGTAGTGTCTAATAAATCCATACTCAACTTACACGTGCTCACCATAGGCAGCTGCTGACTCCAGATACAACTAACCATTTTTCATCAGAAGTGGCTGAAAAGACTTCCAGAATGCAGATACACACTAAAGTATGACAAACTGAAAAATATTACAGCAATATATAGTCTTTCATGCTTGCAAATGGTAATAGGTTGGATCCTACCTGCATTTCCACATGTTCATGAAGGAAGATAGGCATTCTTGCTTGATTCCAGCCTTCAGTGTAGCTTTGCCCCATGCCTCACAATTCATTGTATAGCTTTTTTATGGGTCAATGGGGATTCTACCTCCCTTGTGCCAGTAGGAAAGCTGGTAGAGATCCAGTCTATTTTTTGAAAGACTTAGAATCATAGAATCATAGAGTTGGAAGGGACCTCCAGGATCATCTAGTCCAACGCCCTGCACAACGCAGGAAATTTACAAATACCACCCCCTAAATTCACAGGATCTCATTGTTGTCAGATGGCCTTCTAGCTTCTGTTTATAAACCTCTGAGGAAGGAGAGCCCACCACCTCCTGAGGAAGCCTGTTCCACTGAGGAACTGCTCTAATGGTGAGGAACTTGTAATTGTTAATTGAGAGTAAAGGCAAAGTGAAAGGAAGTAAGCTGAAAAGGAAGCCTTCTCTGTCTGAAAAACAGTTATGAGATTTCCCTGCCCTGGTAGCAAGAGACATGGGCCAGATCCTCCTCAGCGCATTGCTAACTAAATGTTTCTCCTACACAGTGAAATTTTAATTGTGTTTCATATCATTTTATAGACAATAAACTATACACCGCCCTGTCTGTTTTGCACTCTTCTTTCTAAAATAAACAGATCAGTGTAATATCCAAAACTCTACTGCATGTTTTATTGGAGTTCTGGCGTACCAAAATTTAGAATAGTTCCAACCCAGGTTTCACTTTGTATCTCTAGATAGACTGGACAAGCAACTCTGAAGAACTGTGGTAGGCCTTGCTCTCATTTCTTTGACTCATGTTGTCTGATTTGAATAAAGTTATACTGTGCCAAGGGAGAGGAAACTGTTCAGAACATCAGAGTGCTTCCACTTTGAATAATGAACTGGCCTTAGGCCCCAGTAACGACTGTGAATAGCACAGACTGAGGTGCAGGCTTCCAATATGTTCTTCCAACAAGTTCTTCTCGACTGTGTCTCCCATCCAGAGCAGCAAATGAGCTCAGGACCAAAAAAGAGGGAGTGGCCAAGGGTGTCATACTAACAAATGTAAAGCATCATGTATAGAGAGATCCTTGTCACATTCACAGTTAGCCAAATAAACACATCTGATAAACACAAAGACTGAGTTTCAGAGGGTAGCCATGTTGGTCAGCAGTAGAACAGCTAGATTCAAGTCCATTTTTGGGGCATAAGCTTTCAGGCATCAAAACTCCCCTTGTCAGAGACACACATTGTCAGAGAACTGCATATCAAACAGAACCCAAATTAGTGACTTCTTGATGCATTGCACACATTTAAAGCAAGGATTGTTTTCTTCTAATTACCTCTCACTATCTGGGAAGAGCAGATAAGCTGTCGGGCTGCCCAGTGATACTCAGTTTGGTGGCCTGGGAGCCACATGTGTCTCTTTGAATTGCCACCTGTGACTCTTCTGAGCATTGTTCTCAAATGCAGCACTTGCTCCATGTTCCAGAAAAGTGGGCAAGGCCATCACCTGGTAGTGCTTGTGGTTGGCAGGTGTTACCTTGAAACAAGGGAGCCCTGAGGTGCAGAATAGTAAGCTGCAGTGTTGCAGTCCAAGCTTTGCTCATGACTTGAGTTCGATCCCTGGCGAAAGCTGGGTACAGGTAGCTAGCTCATGGTTGACTCCGCCGTCCATTCTTCTGAGGTCGGTAAAATGAGTACCCAGCTTGCTGGGGGTATAGTGTAGATGACTGGGGAAGGCAATGGCAAACCACCCTGCAAAAAGTCTGCTCATGACTTGAGTTTAATCCTGGCAGAAGCTGGGTTCAGATAGCCAGCTCATGGTTGACTCAGCCGTCCATCCTTCTGTTGGTAAAATGTGTTCCCAGCTTGCTGGGACAGAAGTGTAGATGACTGGGGAAGGCAATGGCAAACCACCCTGTAAAAAGTCTGCCAACAAAACGTCATGATGTGATGTCACCCCATGGGTCAGTAACAACTCGGTGCTTGCACAGGGGACTACCTTTACCTTTTAAAAAACTTTTACCTTGATACAGACACGGTTGGAGAGGCTGGAGGATGCAGTACACTATGAGCCTTCCTGAGGTACATGCCTCATGACAGAGATGAAAATAAAGGGCCTGTTCTCTTCAACATCTCCCCCCCCACCCCTGCAGCCTTTGAACTCTCACCCAGCACTGGCGCACCTGCCAAAAGGAGAGCAGGCCAGCTGCAGAGAAGAGAGAGTTAAACCACCAGCATGACAGCCAACTGAGAAAAAAGCAAGCTGAGCACCACAGGGTGGGTGGAGGTGGCAGTGATTTTACTCCCTTTTCTCCATAGCCAGCTTGCTCTCCTCAGAGCGCCTAGGCAGTCTCACTCTTTCGTTTGAGCTGCTGTGCCTCATATCTAAGAGACAGCAGGATGAAACACATCCAGAGAGCCAGTTTGGTGCAGTGGTTAAGTGTGCAGACTCTTATCTGGGAGAACTGGGTTTGATTCCCCACTCCTGACTTGGCTAATAAGAGGTGTCATAAAGTAATAATTACAAAGCAATAATTGTGGAAGCCAAGCAAAAAGGAGCAGTAGCAAAAAGAGGGTACTGTGGAACCGAAACTGACCTGAAGGCTATGAAGAGTAGTCAGAGGAGCTGGAGAAAATGATGTTCCAGAGAGAAAAAAAATTAGGAGTACATAAGGGGGGGGGGGGCTGATATGCATCTTGTAACTAGTATATATTTATGGATATTGGTGTCAGTGGATAGACCACCCTCTTTTTCTGATCCACCCATATGGTTTCCAGATGTACCACTAATTAACATCTGGCAATAGAACAAACCAGCAGACAAGCTGCACCTCTAAGACCAACTAAGTTTTATTCAGAATGTAAGCTTTCGTATGCTCTTAAGCAGACTTCATTCATTCATTCATGATGAAGCCTGCTTAAGATCATATGAAAGCTTACATTCTGAATAAAACTTAGTTGTTCTGTTGCTGCAGGCCAACACGGCTGCCCACTCGGATCTCACATCTGGCAACTAGAGATTGAAAGTTTGAATTAATCTGGGCTACAAATTTGCAAGGCAACCCTAAGGACACTTTCCTGGGAGTTCCTCATTGACCTATACCTAAGTAGGGTTAAGGGCAGACCTGCTTATGGCCGAACTAAATATTACTGGTTTTTAGAATAACCATCAGAAACAGGTTTTAAACTGCATTGCAGAAGAGGAAGGGCTCCTGACTCCCCATAAGCCATTTTCTCACATGAACACTGTGCTGTGGGGGAGTTATTTTGCTGTTCCATGTGGTGTATCTGTGCACATGGAGCAGCCAAATCAGGGAAATAACTCCCTGCACTGTTTTTTCTATGGGGAAATTCGTGGGCCGGGGGGGGGGGGGGAGAGGCAGGACCCTTTCCTCCCTCACAGCACTATTCCAAGTTTGTTTCCCCCTGCCCTCTTTTGTTAGAAGTCACTTCCTGCAACTCTGGGTGGATGTTTAAAACAGTGGTGTTTAGTTTGGCCCTCAGAGAGACAGAACTCCTTACCAGAAGGAGAAAACATGACAACATTCTTAATTTATATTTCATAATATTGGCATGAAATGGTGTCATTTCTGAAACTCCTGTTAAGGGCTTCCATCTTGATTCACACATCATACGTAATCTTGATACACACATCACACACCGTAATCTGTGAACAAATAAAAGCATTTCTAGAATATGCATCTTTTCTGTATTTTTTTGTTATTAGTTTTAATTCCATGCTAATAGAACTGTTTGCATTGAAATTATTTATTTGTAAATGGGTGTCCTGTTTGTGCTGAGGAAACATCCTCTTGGGAATGTTTTTCTCTCTGATATTTGATTAATCTTACTGTTTATACATTACATGATACATAATTTTCCTGATAATATGACTTTTTAAGGATTACTAAAGTATTATATCAACACATGTTGCAATACTATGGCAAGTTTATACCTGGTTGTAATAGTAATAAAGTTGTATGCAACAGATTTTCCCCTGGCCTCCAAAATGGATGGCATTTTTATTAAGTGAACTGAAAGGGAATAGATTTAATAACAGAATACCACATTTGGAGATCAGCTGCCTATTGTCCTATGTGTAATAGAGGGCGGGGGAAGCTACATCAGATCTCTAAGGTAAAAAGAGGTCAGAACAGGAAGAGATAGAAATTGGCACTTTCAGATAATGTGGACATTAAAGCCCCCTTAATTATGTGGTCGGAGGCTGAGTTCATCAACTGGAAGAAATTTCATTTATTAGGAAACGGAGAAAGTCATATCTACTTTGCAATAGTTTATCCTTCCTCCTAAAGATGACGTGGTCACATGTCACAGAAAATGATAATTTGAAGAATAAAATGCTGACAGTGGAACAAGGCTCTAAGATGTTAGAACAAAAGAGGAAGAGACCAAAAGTTACTTGGATAGGAAAGGAAAGGCCCCCTGTGCAAACACCAGTCATTTCCAACTCTGGGGTGACGTTGCTTTCACAACTTTTTCATGGCAGACTTTTTACAGGGTGGTGTGCCATTGCCTTCCCCAGTCTTTTACACTTTCCCCCCAGCAAACTGGGTACTCATTTTACCAACCTTGGAAGGATGGAAGGCTGAGTCAACCTCAAGCCAGCTACCTGAAAACCCAGCTTCCGCCGGGGATCAAATTCAGGTCATGAGCAGAGTTTAGGACTGCAGTACTGCAGCTTTAACACTCTGCGCCACAGGGATAAGGTGGGTACTAATTCAGATATTAAGAAAACCCAGATAGGAAATAAACTGGGAGTTTACTTCATTGTTATAACTGATCTAAATGGAAAAATTAATGATAGTCAGTTAGATCTGAAAATGTTTTGATCTGGCCATTTTTCTGGTGCCTTGGCTGTGTGGCATGTAGGCACAGCCTGTGTTGCAGACTGAGGTGGTGGTGGTAGACATAAGCTCCACAGTTGCCCCCACCTGCCTGCTAGGAAGTGGGGTGTATCCAACCATCCTCTAAGGAGTCTTCCTCTAACAAAAATAACTGGAGTTGGAGAAAGTCGCCTTAAACTGGATGAAGGGTAGAAACTTTGCTCAGTTGAGTGGTAAGATAGGGGTAGGATCCACCCTACTGTCCGTTACACAACCTGATCATGTGTGCACTGCAATCAGTGATGCAAGAAAAAGACAGAAAGCTTAAGACTAAACAAGATGAGATATGAAAAATCAGTGGTAAGGCTTCATCTGAGACCTTTTAGAATCTTTGATATTCTTTAGAATCAGCCTTCTCACTGCTGGTGCCAAAATTATGGCAGTCTCTCCCCAGTGATATTCTTCTGTCTCCTATCACTGTCTTCCACCAGAAGGTGAAGACTTATTTGAACATATGAAGCTGCCTTCTACTGAATCAGACCTTTGGTCCATCAAAGTCAGTATTGTCTTCTCAGACTGGCAGCGGCTCTCCAGGGTCTCAAGCCGAGGTTTTTCACACCTATTTGCCTGGACCCTTTTTTGGAGATCCCAGGGATTGAACCTGGGACCTTCTGCTTCCCAAGCAGATGCTCTACCACCGAGCCACCGTCCCTCCCTGATTTGTCTCAACTGATGTTTTCTTAGTGACCCCTCCTTCCTGACTCACTGCAGTGATAACTGCTCTGCCTGTGTTTGCCCTCCCAGTCGGAATAACGAGGCAAACACTTTGGTTTTGGGTAATAAAACAGGGCAACTCTATTGAACATTTTTTATGGCATGGGGCTACCTAAACTGCTGGACAGGCCAAGGAAAACCCCTGACCCTTCCCTGTCTGGCAAGGGTGAGCCACCCAGCCCCCGGCAGGAGCCAATTTGCATTGGCTAATGCCAGGCCAGCTAAGGCCAGGTTTACCCTCCCTCACCAGGGCCCCGCATCCCGGGGCAGGCCTTAACAGAGGAGGGAACCCTATGGCGGGCATCACAGCACAGACCCATACAGCCCAGCTGCCATTCCATCCTGCCACTTCCCCTCAAAAAGGGTAAACCAAGGGTGCTCACTGGTGTCCTAAATAGCCCAAAGCACACTCCAGCCACCACCAATGCCAAGCCTCAGCTTAGGCACTTGCACCCACTGGGTGGCCCAGAGCCACATGAAGCCCCAGCCATAGCTCATGCAAAAAGGCCCTGTTGCCCTTCATGGACAGGTGGACCCCATCCTGCCGATACAGGTCTGCCAACTCCGACCTTATAGCAGGATGCGGCAGATAAATGCCCAAGCCACCACAAAAGGCCTTCTGGACCGCCCTGTTGGCTTTGCCCCTGGCCCTTTCAATCCCTGCTGGATCCCAGACCACCCTCCACATCCTGCGAGAAAGTATGGCGGACCACAGAATCAGCACCCCGGTACACCTGCTCCATATGATCTGAAGATCCTCGATCGCCTGCAGCGAAAGGGCCCTTCCTTTCAGCATGCCGAGATCATTGCCACCGAGGTGGATCATCAAAACATGCAGCAGAGGACCAGTCCTCCCTTGGAAGAGAAGTGGCAGGAGCCTGGACCAGCGTAGGCCCCGGCGCCCTTGCCACTCCACCACAGCCCATTCACTGAGCCCCAGCTGCGATCCGATTGGCGTCCGCCGGGCTTGGTGGGCCACCCAAAACACCATGCTATGGCTGGCGATCAGAATCCTTTGCCTCTCATACCACACCACAGCACCTGGAAGATAGAAATGGAACAAAGTGAACGGCCCAAAAGGGGAACCATTTAACTATTAACTAAACCCTATTTCCCGTCAAATGGGCGAACATAGCTTTTGTAGGCGGAAGACCGCCACTGGCCCACCCGCTGAATAGCCGGGCCAGGGTAACCCATTGCTGCTGCTGTAGATGCGGCTCCTATGCGGAATCAGTGTGTCCCAAATTTGACCCCACCAAGCCCCAGCTTCTCCAGGGCCCTCGTGGTGACAGTCCCAAATTGGAACTTGGTTAACGGGGCAGAATAAGGGTCCCTTGGCAGAATAAGGGTCCCTTATCCTCTCCCCTAGTAGCAATATACCGTTTTAATGCGAGCATCGGGCAGAGCTCCTGCTCACGACACGAACCCAAAGTGATCACCACACCCTTCTGCTTCTGGTCGGTTTTTGATCTCTGTACCCTAAGAGACACCTGATTCCCTGCAAATTTAATGTCACCCGAATGCAAGGCACAACCAAAACAATCTTGGCGCGAGCTTGCAACTTGCTCACTAACCCTGAAGATCCCAAAGAAGGCCGTCAAGGCCACAGCATGAAACAATACTGCCTTGAAAGTAGAGGTACATACTTCGGGCCACACCACATGTAATCCCTTTAGAACTGCTGGGGAAATGGGTTGCCTGGTGTCCAGCTGAGGACCTTGCTCACGTGCCCACCCCTCCAACATCTTCCGCAGTCTGAAACTGCCTGTGGCCTCTGAAAATCCCCGGATTTTACTATTAAATGCCAAGGCAGCCATATTTGCCCTGATGGACTTAACCACAAGTCCCTTACCTTTCAAGTGGACACAGAACTGCATGAGATGCGAAGCTGGGATAAGCCAAATGGCACACAGCCCTACCTGTCCCCTAAAAGTTTGAAACTGCGGTTATATGCCTTCCTGGTACTGGGCGCCAGAGCTAACTGCATTGCACGGTCAGCCTCAGCTCTCCAAGCTGCCACATGTCCGGAGGCATTTGTGCTGGCCAAAGGTTGGCCTCCGGTGCAAGCTGCCGAAATTGTTCCATCTGCCGGTGAGACAGAGCATTCGCCACACTGTTGCAAACTCCTTGCACATGCTTTGCGAGGAATAAAATATTCAGACGCAAAAAACATAGCGTGAATGCTCGGACCATGCTCATCACCAGGGCAGTTTTGGAAGTAAGAGTGTTAATAATGTGAACCACTGCCTAGTTGTCGCACCAAAAATGAATTACATATTGGCCAGTTCAGCCCCCCAGAGCTGGACTGCTACCACTATTGGGAAAAATTCCAAAAAGTTCAAATTTTGGCATAGCTCACTGTTCAACCACTCCCTAGGCCATCCTTCCGCGCACCAATGTCCACGGAAGTACACCCCAAATCCAATGGATCTGGCAGCATTAGAAGTGATCTGCAGCTCCGCTTCAATCCTCATGTCATCCCGCCAAAAAGAGATTCCATTAAAGGATGACAGAAACTGCTCCCACACCTCCAAGTTTTGCCACATTCCGCTGCTAAGCCTGATCCAGTGATGAGGAAGTCGTAAAGCCCCCATGATGTCACACATCCACCGCAGGAAGGCCCTGCCCAGGGCCACCACTTTGCATGCAACGTTAAGGTGGCCCACAATCTGCTGAAGTTCCAATAGGAAAATCTTCTGCCTACCTTTCAGTGCCGCCAATTTTAGCCTCAGACCCTGAACCTTCTCCGCAGGCAGCCGTGAAGCTTGCTTCACCGTGTCCAACTCGATGCCCAAAAAGGTCAACACCAATGAGGGGCCCTCCATCTTTTCGTGAGCCAGCAGGACCCCAAGGTCCCTAGCCAGCCCTACAAATATATGGAGCAGCCGGGCACACTGGCCTGACCCCCCAGGGCCCACAAACAAAAAATCATCAAGGTAATGGACCGAATTAGCTGAACCAGCCCTCCTCTGTAGGGCCCATTTCAAAAAGGTACTAAAACACTCAAAGGCTACACATGATATGGAGCAACCCATGAGTAATGCCCTATCCATGTGTTATTTGCCCTCGAACATAAAACCCAGTAGCTCAAAGTCATCGGGGTGTACCGAGAGGAGGCGAAAAACCGACTTAATGTTGCATTTTGCCATCTCTGCCCCCACCCCACAGCTCCGAACCACATTGGCCACCTGGACAAAGGAGGTGTACCTAACTGAACTGAGGTAGTCAGGAATGGCATCATTCACCGACCCCCCTTTTGGGTGGGACAAGTGGTGAATGAGGCGAAATTCTCCTGCTGCCTTCTTGGGCACCATGCCTAAAGGAGATATCCGCAGATTCGGGACAGTAGGGCTATCAAAAGGGCCTAGCACCCAGCCCTCTGCACACTCCTTTGCTATTTTGTCCCTCACCATGTGTTCTATCCCCTGAACTGAACGTAAATTCCATGACATAAAAGATCCCCTGGGAACCTGAAATGGAATATGAAACCCTAACACAAAGCCCTCCCACAAATACATCCCGTCAGTTACCTTGGGGTACTCAGTCAAAAGGTCCTTAAGTACCCTCAGCCTGATGGGACTGGAACCCTTTTCCAGATGATTGGGTGGGTCCCCCGACCCCCAGATGCTTGTTTCCAGCTCTTGGTTTGGATTTGTTGCATGCAGAAAAGGCATGGGACCCCCCACACAGTGGACACTTGTGTTTATATTTGCAACCCCCAGATCTCAGGAGAGTTGCAGAGGTTTGGGGCTTGGTCTGCATGCAGTCTGCCTAGCTGGGTAATCAACTGCCTGCCCATTAACAGTTCCGCTGGCCTCTGGCCTGTAACAGTGTTCAGGGTAGTCCAGTTCTTGAAAAGGAAGGTGGCCAGGTGATAGTCCCAATCCCCAAACACAATGCGACCCAGGGCCTCCTTAGTCGTACAGACCATGCGCTCCGTTTGGCTGTTAGTGGCTGGATGGAATGGGGCAGACTGTATGTGATAGATGAGGTACATTTCCAAGAACTCCTGGAATTCCTGGGAGGTGAATGCGGTCCCGTTGTCCATCACCATGGTCTCCAGTATCCCACATGTGCTAAAGGCCCTGCGTAGCACTCGGACCATGGCTAGGGTGGAGGTTGAGGCTATTGGAAACACCTCCAGCCACTTTGTGTAAGCATCAACCAGGATGAAAAATATCTGGCTTTGGTATGGCCCCACAAAGTCTAAGTGTAGCTGGGACCATGGCGTGTGGTTGGATCCCCAGCAGTGAGTGGGGGTGCTGGGCAGATCTGGCCTGGACACTTGGCAGGGCTGGCATAATTTTACCCACCCCTCTATTTCTTTGTCCATCCCTGGCCACCATACATAGCTTTGTGCCAGGGCCTTCATATGCTCTAGTCCCAGGTGCATCTCATGCAAGGTTTCAAGCACTTGCTTCTGGAATGGGGGGGGGGGAACTACCCCACTGCTACTCCACAGGAGGCAATCTTTGTGCACCGAAAGTTCATCTCGGTGGGATGCATAGGCCCTAAACTCTGCATCAACCTTGCCAGAGGGCTAACCCCTCCCCACCCAGTCCAAAACACGTGCAAGGATACAGTTGCAGCCTGAGAAAGCAGCATAGAGAGGCCTATCGGGCAGAGCCTCTATTAGCATTATGTGGTGAGCAGGCACCGGATCAGGGTCCTGCGATGGCAGTGGGAGGTGGCTGAGGGTGTCTGCATGGTCCATCGACTTCCCCGGCCTGTAGACCAGCATGTATGTGTAGGCACGGAGGAAGTTGTTCTACCACAGGATGTGTTGGGGCAGGATCTGCAGGGTCTGGCAGTCCGAGGCGAAGAGGCCCAGCAGTGGCTTGTGGTCCGTGGCAATTGTGAAGTGCCGCCCTTAAATGTAGTGTGGAATTTGTGCACTTCCACCACGATTGCCAATGCCTCCTTATCAATTTGGGTGTAATTTTGCTCCTCAGGAGTCAAGGTGTGGGAGTCGTAAGCCATGGGAACCTCTCACCCATCTGGAAGTTGGTGGCCCAGGACCACGCAGATGCCGTACAGGGAGGCATCACAAGCCAGGACCACTGGGAGGGTTTCGTCAAAGTGGTGCAGCATCCTGTTCGAGACCAGAATGTTCTTGACTGCTTGGAAGGCAGCGGCCTGCTTTTTTCCTCAGACCCACAGGGCATGTTTGTCAAGGAGCCTATGTAGGGGTTCAGCGAGGGTGGCCTTGTGGGGCAGGAATGAGTGGTAAAAGTTCAGGTCCCAAGAACACCTGAAGTTCTGCCTTACAAGTGGGGGCTGGAACTTGGATGATCGCCCTAGTTTTAGCATCGGTCAAGTGGATTCCTACAGCGTTGACCGCAAAACCCAATAACTGCACCCTGGGAACCCCTAGAGAACACTTCTCTCACTTCACCTTTAGCCCTTCAGTCTGAAAACGGTGCAGGACCTTGTGGAGGCAACAGCTGAATTATTCAATGTTGGGAGCCACTATCAGAACGTTATCGAAGAATGGTTGCACTCCAGGAATTCCTTTAAGGAGAGAGCCCATGAAATTTTGGAAAATTCCCGGAGCTATGCTGACCCCAAATTATAACCACTGGACCCTGAAGGCCTCCCGGTGTGTAATAATAGTCTGTACCTCTGCTGTTTGTTCATCCACCAGAAGCGATTTGTGGCCTAGCTTCCCAAAAACCTTAGAGTCTGCCAATGATGCTAGGACATGGCTCACTACTGGCACAGGGTATGCGTGGTCCTGTAGGACCTTATTTATGGTACACTTGTAGTCTGCGCAGATGCGAACATCCCCGTTATGCTTCATGGGTGTGACTATGGGCGTCTCCCAAGCCGCATGGGAGACTGGCTCCAATACCCCCTGTGCCACGAGATGGTGCAGTTCGGCGTCAATCTTGGGTTTTAATGTGAATGGGACCCACTGTGCCTTAAGCCTTATGGGCCGGACCATGGGGCTAAGTTGTAATGAGATGGGCAGCCCTTTGTAGCAGCCCAAAGCCCCATCGAATACCTCGGGAACTCTTTGCACACATGGTCGAAATTTTGGGCTTGGACTTGGTTCACCCCCACAATTTCTATCTCCAGTGGCTTGAACCAGGCTAAACCCAGTAAAGTGGTGAGTTGGTGCCACACCACCAGGATGTCCAGCATCCCATCAAAAAGTTTAAATTGCACCTGGATTCAGCCCCACCCCTTAATCTGGACTGGGTTCTTTTGAAAGTCCCGCAAGATGAATTTGGCCGGCCGTAGGGTCAGGCCACCTCTGGGGCACAGCTTTTTAAGGGTCTCCTCTGAGATTATGGATTTGGAGGAGCCCAAGTCCAGCTCCATCAACCAGGGGACCCTGTTGATGAGCACCGATACTTTGATTTTATCGGAAGTGTCCTGGGGCAAGTTCAATACCTGTACACTGGTTGAGGCGATGGAGTGCGCATTGGTTGAGTCAAGATGCATGGACTGGTGCCTCCGGTGAGACTTGGCCCGGCAGGCTCATACAGTGTGACCCACTTTCCTGCCGTTCCTGCAGTCCATGTTCCAGAACAGGCAGTTGCGGCGCTCATGAGGATCCCTGCAGCTGGTGCACTTTGTCGTGGCTGGCTTTTCGGTAGCCCTTGATTGAGCTGTGAGCTGCAGGCCATGGTGGGGCTGGCAGTGTAGCTGGTGTGCCTCTTCCCGATCCAAGCCATCGGAAGCCGATGCGGTGGCGGCCTGGTGTGCACTTGTTGTGGAGTGGCCACTGTGTGCCTGCTCGAAGGCAGTCGCCTGTTGGAACGCCTTCGTGAGGGTAATGTTGTCAGTGGCCAGCAGTTTGCAGAGCAGTTTCTCCTCCCAGATGCCCACCGCGAATCAATCGAGCAGGATTTCCTCCAGGTCACCTGTGTATTCACATTGCAGGGCGAAAACTCGGAGTTCGGAGAGGTATTCCTCTGCGGACTCGACCTGTTGCTGCTGCCTAGAATCTAGAATTCTGCCATGTAGAATGCATGTCTGCGTGTGAGGTGGGAAGGTTGTGGTGATAAGTGGTCTGTCATAACCTTGACCAGGTCCTTGAACATGATGGCCACAAGGGTTGTAGATGCGATGAGCCGCTTCATCAGCTGGATGGTCTCTACTCCGCACGAACTCAGGAGAAGTGCCTTTTCCCCCATGGCTTCCTCCATCTTGTGCAATTCAATGTAGTAGCTGAGCCGGTCCACCCATGACTCCCACAGATCTGGCCTGGTGGAGTTGAACTCTGGTAAGGGTTGTCCTGGAGCGACAGACATGATCCCAGCCACAATGCGTGACTCAGTGTAGGATTAGAACACTGGAGCTTTTTTTGTGGACTTGCGGTGCAGCTGAGCAATAGACTGGCTCAACAGGATCCCACCTTCATCGCCAGTATAATGTACTGAGTTCTGAGATGATCAGCAGTCAATGTTCTTTATTAGGGAGTACATCACAAAGACAGCATGGTGGGTCCAGGTCCCCAATTATATACATTCACCTGGAACAACCCACTTCCCAGTCAGGTCCAATCCTGATCAGTTAAACTTCATGCCACAGATCTTCATAGGCTGTTAGCATCTGTCCCTTACAGTCAGATGACCTGTGGTTTCCCGCTGGTCACCTTAGCACATGTAGACGCACTGTGTTGTAAACTCAGGGACCAAAATGCAAGACACAACACCCTCTATATGGCCTAGCCTGTCAGAGCAGGGTTGAGGTAGTTCCTCTCCCTCGCCTTTTCTATGATAGGTCCCTATATCTGTCACCTGTCAGCTCCTGATAGGCTGTCCTGGGAGGTCTGCCAGAGAGGAAATTCCTACCAGCTGGTCTGAGCCAGTTTTCAGAGGGCCACCCAGTCCCAGTGACTGCCCTGCTGCCTGTCCTCCCTCCTCCCTACTGGGCTCCTGCTTTTCTGCAATGATGCCATACTTACTGCTAATCTTCTGCTGCCGTTCTGGTCTTCTGAGGCTCATGCCAGCTGCAGCGAGTTTGGGGCTGCCTGTTACCTTTGTTGCTATTGTCAGTTTCTTTCCCTTTGGGCATGGCTCCAGAGGCTGGGGCAGGGCCACCAATGAGACTGGGGAAGGGCTCATCCTCAGACAAAAGCTATCCCTGTGTTAAGGGTGATGATGAGAACATAAGTGCATTAATGCGTAGGGCTAATTCAGGATTAGTAAATCATAAAACACTTTTCGTATCTAGAGCAAAAAAAAGGGGCTTTCTGCTACCCAAATGCCGATTTTTCACTTTCAGTGAAAGGTTTTATGTATATGCTCAAGAATGCATCATAAGTGGACTGAAGTTAAGGAAAGATAGTGCATGTTCAAAAATAACATGTAGAATTTATGCCCTGGAAATGGCATGTTAACTAACCAAGCAGAAACAGAATGATGTCTGATCACATAGCCATCAGAGTTTCATTTTTCTTCACCACAGTGCTTCTAGACTATCTGCCCAATCACCACCTGCAACTGGCTAATGCAGAAATTAGTCTGAGCTGTATCCTAACAGCTCCAAGGCTCTTTGAGGTTCCTTTTAGTGCTTAATAACACAGATAGTATGGGGCTACTTCACTATTTGTCAACAGAGAATTGGCATGCTGCAGAAAGCTACTAAATATGAAATCTTTCTTTTGAGATAGAAAATATAAACTGTTTTAACAAATGAATACGTACCACCAAAGTACACAGAAACCATAAGTATAGGATGGACAAGTTAGTGGAAATGTTGGTATTATATGGACTCATGCTCTTGTTTTCTGTTTACTATCTTCTATTTGTTAAGATCTAGCCATTCATTTTCTGATGTCCCACCAAATTCTAAATGCCTTGAGAGTACCTACCCTATATGCACAGACCATCAGAGGCATCCTCAGGATTAACCTAGAATCCCCTTTAACAATATCTCATTTTATTCCAAGACTAGGAAGAACAAAGGCAGCTTTTCTTAGGTGTTTTCAGTATTTTACTCATGAGGTTGCAGAGAAACTGTGTACTTTGTTTAATGAGAAGATCACATATATGTCTGTTTTAGTGGGTGCACATGCTTTGCAGTTCCGTTATTGGTAGATGTTTCCCAAGATGTATAAAGATGGCAAAGCATGTATTATTAGTTAATGAGATACAAGGCACCCAGCAACAGAACATTATAGAGAAGTACTAGTCTCATTATGTATTATCTTCTTGTGTGTCCATAGCAGACTCAGGTAATCTGAGTGGTTTTTAGATACATTCGCTGGACTTTGAAATTACTGCTTCCTGTTCTTCAAAAATACTTCCTTTATTCAGGGCCCCCTCCAAGCCCATTTGGTACCTGTACAATAGCAGGCACAGGAGAATGCTAATTTTTCTTAATCCAATTCAATTTTTTTTCTTGCCTATAATCTTTGCACTTTAAATGTACCCTGATGCTACTGGGTTAATTTACCTAATATTTTTCTTTGACAATCAGATGACTGTGTCATTTCTTTTTCATTGAATATTTCAGCATATCCTAAATATTTAATAGTTAGAAATACTGATGATACTCCACAAATTTATAGATGGAAAGCATGTTACAGGTAAGAATATTACAGAGGTGACCATTATAAAAATAAAGTAGGAATGCCAGAAAGCCCGACACAATTCAAGACTTGCATCTAATCTTTCCTGATACCACATTTATAACAATGTCACTCCACCTCTACAATCTGTATTTAAATTTGGTTCATGTGAAATACTTAAAAGCCAGTGGGTTGAATCCCAACAATAAACTATCCTTCTGCTCATGGAGGTTCTTCCACCCATAAAAGATGTCTTTCTATTCATGAGCGGTGCTTTAGCTGGTCCAGCCCATAACATCTGCCTGTGCTAAACAAAGTCAGTCTAGTGAACTCTGTAAAATGCAAACTTGATTTAAAGTGAGTACAAGCCATGTGAGTGCAGAATCTGAAGGACTGCTCTGGGGCTTTGTTGACAGGGTAGAAATACGCAATTCATTCTAAAATGTCAAGCCTTTTCAGCCTCATGGAATTACTTGTTTTGTCCTCAAAGTGTAAATCAGCCTAAGAAAGTTTGCAAAGCAATTGACAGGGTCAGCTATCTAAACAGTCACTTTAAACAAAGAGAGCAGCAATAATTTCTCTCCGATAGATACTACATATTTTGAATGTTAAGTATAAGTTTTGTCTTTATTTTATTCTAGTCTGTAAGTATTAGAAACCAAAACCTAGAACTGATAATTCCATGGCTTAGGCCTGTACCCTGTTCTGGTGGTTTGGCATCAGTGCAAACAGCAATGCTTTCAAACCTGTGTATTAGTTTTGCCTTCAAAACTAGGGCTGCCAACTCTGAGTTGGTAAATTCCTGGAGATTTAAGGGTGGAACTTAAAAAGGATATGGAGTGGGAGAGTCCTTAGCAGAGTACAATGCTATAGACTTCACCCTTCAAAGCATAGTCTAGATCTCAGTTGTAATTCTAGCAGCTCTCCAGGCCCTAGAACTTTGCAACCCTATTCAAAACCCAGTATGTGTCACTGAAGAAGACACTGTCCCCACTAGGCTTGCCAATCCCCAGGTCCCAGCAGGAGATCGCCTGGTTTTATAGGCTCCTTCCCGCCCCCAGTCAGCAGGCCAGCGGGAGAAAGCCCCATCCCCACAGCCACCATGTGCCTTTCCCAGGGCTTTATTTGGAGAAGAAGTCCAGCAGGAACTCATTTGCATATTAAGCCACACACCCTGACAACACTATTGTTTCAAACAGGGCTTTTTTTGGGGGGGAAAGGCACAGCAAGAACTCATTTGCATATTAGGCTACACCTCCAAACACCACCATTGTTTCACACAGGGCTTTTCTAGAGCTCATTTACATACTAGGCCACATCTCCTGATGCCAAGTCAGCCAGAACCGTGTTCCTGTGCAATCCTGCTCAAAAAACCCCTGGCTTTTCCACTTCGGAAGGCTTGCTTGGAATGGTTTGCTTTTTAAACTGTGTCTGTGCCTTTAAATCGAGGAGCCAGGCTGAATGGGGGCATGGTGAGCTGGCAGAACAACATGACTGCTCCTGCTGAGCTGTAAAATTGTAAGAAGTGAAGGGAAAGCAACCCAGACCTTCCATTTGTTTTACAATCTTTTCAAAAGTCATTTGCATAGTAAAGGGTAAACTAGAACCTTTGGTTTCTCTGTGTTAGTCTGAAGAACTTAGAACTAAAGCAACTCATGAGTAAATTGCCCCAATGAGACCACACAAGTGTGGGATTGCAAGCTGTTTATTTTGGCTGCTTTGTGTGTGTATGTGTGTGTGTGTGTGAGAGAGAGAGAGAGAGGACTTGTAGCTGCTTGGGGCTAAGGAAATGAAGACTGTATTCAGGGGAACTGTACTGCTATATTTTTACTTATTTATTTGTGAGTCTCCTGGCTCCACCCCCAAAGTCCCCAGATATTTTCTGAGTTAGACTTGGCAACCCTAGTCCCCTCTTACCAAGAACAGACTGTTTCTCTAACATTTTTGAATAATTAAGATTTAGTTTTCAATTGCACCCTCAGCTTAGAAATATAGAGGACAGTTTAATTTTTGCTCAATACCAGATCTTTGGGGCTATAACAAAATCTTGATTATGAATCTTTCCCCACCATTCCTTCCCTGTCCCGAACCCCTTCCCTTGGCTACTTTCTACATTTTTACATTTGAGACCTGAATCTTGGTATTTCTGTGTCATGTTTAGTTTGACCTTGAAACCACAAACAATTGTATAATTCAGAGTACCTGGTTTATACCATTCTAACTGTGGCCTGGTTGCTTCTTGACCTTATCCTGGGTAAACAGCAAAATACAAATCACAAGCTCTGTTATCTGAGTATTTTCTTTTTCTGGCTTGGAGTCTTTATTGCTTCTTTAAGTCTCTTGGTATTCTTCCCCAAAGCAGAGAGTTAATATTAAAAATATATATATTTCTCTGAGTTCATAGGTAAGGGGGGAAATGCTTGCTTTAAGTTGTCAAAAGTATTATATAGTCTCTCTCTGCCTCACCCATATTTTAAAATAATGTGATGTTAAAAGGTTCATACAAGTTGTACATGAGGGTCCTTAGTGAGTATCTTCATACAGCATCAGATAGAGAAGGTTTTGTTTCAAAAATACAAAGTTATAAAAGGTCAAAGGGGTTACAGGCAGAACCTTTCTATCACTTTCTATAGGGATTATAAAGTCACAAGACCGGATGCCAAAAGTTCATGATAGAATTTGCTACAGAATTCATAGCAAAAATCTCTCTACACCTGTCATTTAAGAACGTCTGCTAAAACAGCACTCTAATGGGAATCGATACCAAAACTTACAGTTGGATGTTTTGGCACACTATAGGCGCACACGTTACATTTTTTTTCTGTGTAAGTAACCTGAGGCAATGAAAGGAATAAAGCCAGTGTACCTTTCAGGGGATTTAGCCAACATGTCAGGGCTGCTCTCTGTACATTTTGAATGAGTACATGTATAATATACTAAGTGTACATGTAAAACTGTAAAGTAGGCATGCTACAAGCACATACCGTAATTTCTACCCCGTGTGGAAGTGTATTGGTCTAAGGATCATGAACTTTGCTTTTGATGTAAGGAGTGCCTCTGTTTATTTTCCATGCTCTAGAAGTTTAATTAGGTCCTTGGTAGTTGTTTCCCACCTGAATGATAGGGTTTGAGTCTATGTGCATATGCTAATGGATGGCAGCTAATTAAAACACAACCCTTCTTTAGATATATCCACTGTAATTAATCTTAACTGAACAAATGAACTACAATTCAATATTTGGAACCATAGCTTCTTTGGTATAGGGGTTAGAATGTGGGACTAGATCTCAGAGTGAAATCCCTGCTTTCAATGAAACCATTGAGTGACCATGGGCCTCTTTCCATCTAACTACCTCACAGTGTTGTTGTGAGGATAAATGAAGCAAAACCCAGACTGTTCCCTGGAAGGTCAGATGCTGAAGCTGAAGCTCAAATCCCACGTATGAGATATCTTTACTCCTTTGAGGAATGGCAAGGTAAAAATGTAGTTATTAGATTTTTAAATTGAATCTAGTTGTTGTGCTGGTGTCTGCTTCGAGTTTTAGAAGGTCAGAGGTATGGGAAGAATAAGTAGACAGCTATTCAGCAGATACATAAGTGACAAAGACATTCATCAATCAGGAGAATTACACACAAACTTTGCTCAGGGCTGCCAGGCTTATGGTAGAAGACCTTCCACTGGCAGACTTTTGCAGGCTCCTCCCTATCGCCACCCAGGGAAAGAAAGAAAGAAAGAAAGAAAGAAAGAAAGAAAGAAAGAAAGAAAGAAAGAAAGAAAGAAAGAAAGAAAGAAAGAAAGAAAGAAAGAAAGAAAGAAAGAAAGAAAGAAAGATAGATAGATAAAAAAGCCTTTGTTGTTGTTCAGTTGCACAGTCAAGTCTGACTCTTTGCGACCCCATGGACAAAGTCACGCCAGGCCCTCCTGTCTTCCACCATCCTCCAAAGTCTGCTCAAATTTGTGTTTGTTATATCAGTAACACTGTCTAGCCATCTCATCTTTTGCCGTCCCCTTCTTCTTTTGCCTTCTGTCTTTCCCAGCATCAGGATCTTCTCCAAGGAGTGCTCCCTTCTCATTTGGTGGCCAAAGTATTTGAGCTTCAGCTTCAGCATCTGACCTTCCAGGGAACAGTCTGGGTTTTGGTCATGGCAGATTGAGCTACTTCTCAGCAGAGGAGCTGACCAGAGCCTCCGTTCTGGGAAGAGAAGGTGATCGTAACACCTGCTGCCTACTTCTTCCAGGCAGGGAGAAGGCCAAGATATGCATATTAAGTTCTGAGGGGATTTACTTTGGCTGACAAGGGACTCCAGTGGGGTTCCTTTTTGGCTTTGAAGAGTCCCTGGAGAAGGACTGCATTCAATCATCTACAGAGGATTTCTGAGGTCATTAAGTTGACTTAAATTCACCAAGATTCAAAGCTTCTTTGGGACTGATTAACATCTATCTCCGAAAAGAGCAGTGTGCAGAAAGATATTGGTTTTGAAGGTAAAAGATCTATATCTATCACTCCGGGACTAATATAAGGTTAATCTAAAATAAAAACAAAGGTCTGGATCCAACTATATCATCTTAAAATAAAGAAGATAAAGGAGGGGGTATTTTTGGGACTGGTGAAATTGGTGGAATAAGTTTAAAGTAGGAAAAATAATTATCGTTTTGAATACCTGTGGTCAAGAGCAGACAAGCCCCTCCAAAGAGAACTGCTGACTTGGTGAAGATGACACAGGAAATGGCGTCATAGAAATAATGTGAGACTTCTTAACCATTGAGAACGAGACTTTGTGGCAAGAAAGGAAGGAAGTAGTCATTAAGAGAAGGGAAAACAGCAAGCCTCCCAGCCCTCTCTAGGACTTTAAATCATAGAGAAGTATTGGCGGCCATTAAAAGAAGGCCAAAATTTTAAAAATTAATTAAAGAAAAGGGGACTTTAAAAAATAGTGGAGCCGGCAGATATCACTATTAAAAAGTGAAATCTATTGGATTATATGTTCAGAATCAACTTTGGTGCAGTTTTGGAGAAAAAAGGATTTAAAAAAAAAAAAAAAGGACAGAAAAGCCACGGATGCCATTTTGAAGGATTAAATTTTTTAAAAAAATAATATCTGGATTTAGGAGCATCAGGGAATGGCGATTTTGGGCTCATATAAAAGGGCATGGTCCAATCTATAAGACTGTGTATTTGAAAACTGAATTTGAGAGGTCAACTTTGGAGCCTATTTAAGCAATGGGCAAACAGTGATGTCTGTGCAAAAATCAGCATCAAAGCAGATTCAAACAAGGGTCACTTGAAGAAGCAAAAATGGCCAAATGGCAGGAGGCAATGGATGCTATGGAAGCAAGATAGGTAAAGATAATAAAGGAGTCAAAAATAGAAAAAAAGAAAGAAAAAAAGGACATTGAGTCCAGTGCAGAAGAGGTTAAAAAGGAAATTAAAAAGGAAATTAAAAAAGAAATTGAAGATCTTAGGAAAGATTCTCAAGCAGCGATAAAGAAAGTTCAAGAGGTGGAAGAAAAGGTGAAAGACCAAGGTACAAGAATAGACACAGTGGATTCCAGTATTCAAAAAATGCAGGAGAAAGCACTACTATTTGACTGTAAACTAATGGAAAACAAGATACGGTTAAGAGGGGTACCTGAATCTATTGAGACTGATTTAAGAACATATATAATAAAAATTATTGCTGAATTTTTAGATGAAGACCCAGATGAAACTAATCATCTCTATGACTATATCTACAGGGTAAATTCGGAATATGCCAGAAGAAACAAACTACCAAGAGATATGGTAGTAAGATTTGTAACAAGAGATATGGTGGGAAAGATTCTGAGTAAACAATTTGAGAGCACATTGGAGGTGGATGGCAGTAGTGTAAGAATCATGAAAGAATTGCCAAGGAAAGTCATCAGCGACAGGAGACTATAAAAAGTTGACAGAAAAGCTGAGAGAAAATGAAATGAGATACAGATGGGTACTCCCAGAAGGTTTAAGTTTTGGATATAAAGGACAGAGAATTACCATCACAAATACCCAGGAAATGACAAAATTTTGGGGGGATCATAAGGAATTTGGGGGAACAGATCAAAAATAAAAACCATTATGGATTACAATTAATATCTTGGAATATAAATGGACTAAATTCACCACAAAAAAGAAGGGCAACTTTTCATTGGATTGGGAAATAAAAAAGTAACATAATTTGCCTGCAAGAAGTACATATCAAATAAACGGATTATAAATTTTTGTGGAATAAACAACTTGGGATGGAATTTTGTTCATTGGCCAAGGAGAGAAAAAGGGGGGTTTGTTTCTTATATTAAACAAGAATTAGACCCAAAATTAATTTTTAAAGACAATAATGGTAGATATATTGCAGGGCTTGGTTGCTTCTTCCCTCCAGTTCCCGCCCCCCCCCCCCACCGGTCCTAGCTATGCAGTCTACTCTTTCTGCTGTTATCTCTCTCTCTTAAACCTAGGGAACTATTATTACTCGATTTATGAATGGTAGCTTCCAGCCGAGAATCTTGGATCGGCTCCTGCTCGCACCAATGCAGGACGTCGCGGCTCTCACCCCTCCCAGCCTCATCAATAAGACTGCTCAGCCTTCAAAGCCAACCCTACAGATGATGACCCTCCTTTGTTGGAGACCCACTTGCACAATGGCCTCTTGGAGGGGGGAGAGACAGAGGAAGACAACACAGAGCACCTGGGCTTGACTCCTGCTTGTGCCAATGCTGGACTTCTCTGCAGCTCTCTGACCGATCAGACCATGACTCCCCGCACCGCTTTTCCAGCCGATCAACTGATTGGTGGGGGGGCTCCTTGAAAGAGCCCCGGAAACTGGCACTTTACCAAGTGGGTGGGTGGAAGGGAGGGGGAGGTGCCATGGAGGAGGGCAGGGGCTGACAAAGTGGTAGGGAGATTAGGGGCTGCCAGAGTAGTGGCAGTGGAGAGAGCAGGGGCCGTGAGAGCTACAGTGAGACCTACAGGGAGAACAATGGTGGTGGCAAGGAGAGCAGGGCAGTAAATGGAGGGGCCATATAGTTTGGGTGGAGGGGCCTAGCCTCTCCCCCGCCCCTGTGGCTACGGTCCTAGAGTTAGGCTAAGAGAAAGTGATCCAAGTTTACCCAATGAACTTCATAGCTTACTGGCAAGTGGGTCCCCCATGTCCTAGAGTCACACTTAAGCCAATACAATACATTGTTGTCATAGCAAATAACTTTTTATAGATTTTTTTTCAGCATGGACAATTATTTCTCACATATTTTTGTAAGTACCCTGTGGGGGATGATGAGTAGCAATTTAAGCACATGTATTTCTTGTCCAAAATAATAATATATTGTTTGTACCATGCTGACATATAAAATAAGTCCAGGTTTCAAAAAACAATGAAAATAGTTCCATGAATCCCAGGAGCTCACTAATACTACGTGACTATCTTCTTTTGAAACAAATCATGGCTCAGGATCAACTATTTAAAGGGAGAAAAGCAACCAATTTGATTGGGCTAAGTGTGAGCCTCTTATATTGGATTTATATCTTGCCCTATACTCTGAATCTCAGAGCGGTCACAATCTCCTCCCCCCCACCACACAACAAACACCGTGTGAGGTAGGTGGGGCTGAGAGAGCACTTACAGCAGCTGTTCTTTCAACAACAACTCCTATGAGAGCTATAGCTGAACCAAGGACATTTCAGCAACTGTAAATGGAGGGGTGGGTAATCAAATCCAGTTCTCCCAGATATAAGAATCATAGAATCATAGAGTTGGAAGGTACCTCCAGGGTCATCTAGTCTAACCCCCTGCACAATGCAGGAAACCCACAAATACCTACCCCAAGAGTCCGCACACTTAACCACTACATCGAACTGGCTCTGCTATGAACCTAAGTAGAAAGCTGGATCCTGGCCTAGAAAAGGAAACTGAATAATATAATCAGCAAAAAACCCAACAACCTCTATACATAATTAGAAGCACAAGATCTGCTGCCCCTTATCTAGAAATTTGTTAACAGAAGAGGAACTTTGTGACGTGATCAGAGAAATCCTTTATATCTTTAAATATAATTTCTGTGCCTTTATAATTCATTCCAGTAGAGCAAATTCAATGTTGAACATAAATGGATCATATATCATCATTATTTTAACTGATTTTATTAGTTCCGTGTGAAATGTTAATTGGTTGCATTACTGACAAAATGATGCTTGCAGAAATTACAAATTCATATTTTACACTTTGCAAATTAGTAGGAAATAGAATTTCATCATGAAAATGAAGCCATGATTACTTTCAGAAATATGTTGTCCTGTTACAATTTCCTAAAACAAAATTTTATGATTAATACCTCTGGAAATCTTAATGAATGACAGACAGATCCTCAAAGTACTAAGTGACTACAATTAATCCTTCATGCCAATAAGATTTTGCTGCCTGAGTGCTTAGGAGGTATCAGATCAAGAGAAACCTTCCCTAAATCTTAACTTCAAAAGTCACCTAGGCCCTTAGGAACTCGGCAGAACAATCCTGTGTTGTGCCTGTACTGAGGTATCACCACCAGTTACTCTCTAAGGGGATAGCTATGCAGTGGCTGAATGGGGAAAAAGATGCCCAAACAGTGTTTCCTGGTGCAACTGTGGCAGCATTTATGGCAATCCTGTCACAATGTTCTATTCTGGCCAGGGCTGGCCCTAGTGTGCATGGCACCCCACGCAGACTCACTGTCTGCTGCTCCATGCCCCTGAGGGCCCTAGGTGCAAACACAGGCCAGACTGACACTGCCCTCTCCCCCCTCCCTGAGGAGGGGGCAGTGTGGCAGCAGTGGCAACAGTGTGGGGGGAGGGAAATTAGGCATTTGTCTTTGCCTCCCACTCACCACTCCTTCCACAGTCCACAGTTCCTGCAATCTACCCCCTGAAAGGCAGATGTTCCTAGCTCTGTAGGCACTGCCCCCCACAATGCTAGTGCATTTCCAGAACTTGGCTCTCAATGAGCAGTGAAGGCATTTACCATTATGGTTGCCATGCTGCTGGAAGGCCATCTGAAAGGGCAATGCACACATTGTTCACAGCGCCCATCACTAGTGCTGTGGGCAGCCAATGTTGCCCAGTTGCCACTGTTGTTTGCCATTCAAGTCCCTTATTAGCATACCCAAATATACCCAAAGAGACCCAGTTTGGTATAGTAGTTAAATGTGCAGACTCTCCTCTGGGGAGAACCAGGTTTGATTCCCCACTAATCCACATGCAGCTGCTGATGTTACCTTGGGTCAGTCACAAATTGTCTCAGAGCTGTTCTTTCAATAGCAGTTCTTGAAAGAGTGCTCTCAGTCCCATCTACTTCATAGGGTGTCTGTTGTGGGGAGGGGAAGGGAAAGGGAATTGTAAGCCGCTCTGAAACTTCAAATGAAGGGTGGGGTATAAATCTCCTCCTCCTCCTTCTCTTCTTCTGTGGGGTGGCTGGAACCTGGATGACCTAGCAAGGCTCCATAGCCTTGCTCTCTGAAATTGACTCTATCTGCTCTGCAGCACTTTCAGCTATCAGTAGAACCTCACTGTGATGGTGGTCCTGTATGCCAATGGCTTTGTTCCAACAAGGGGTCCAGCACCAGCCCACTAGGGCCAGCCACCTCTCCCAGGACCACTCGCTCATGGAACCTTCCTCCCAGAATGCCTCCTTTCACAAGTTGAGTTGGCTGAGCCTCCCATCATGCCCGTATGCTGTGTGAATGTTGCTGGGGGAACAGTGGCCTGTCCCCTTGTCTTACCCCTCCATGTGTCCATTTCTGTGGCTGCAGTCTTGCCAGGGTGAGGCTCCTGCCCCTGTTGCATCCACTGGGTCCTGGTTGCTTCACCAATACCCTCCTGCTGCTCCTTCCCCAATAGATACCAAATCCTCAGAAGGGCACCATGATTCAACTTAAAGAGATCCAGGGACAATGGAGTGGTTCTCGTGGGATCATGACCCCTGCAACCAATAGCCCACTCAGTCCTTTGTCAATAAGGGTGCCTCCTGGATGGCAGCAGGGAGGGAATGACCAGAATGCTGGATCTGTATGGGTACTTACAAAGGGCAGCTTCTGCTGTGGTGTGAGCACTCAATGGTCTTTCAGCTGCACAGTTGGGGTATTGCCCCTCACCATTGGATTGGCACCCATGCATGAGCCAAAACTGACACCGGAACAGCTGGAGATGTTCGCAGAGGCCTCCATACAGTGAAAGAGGTGCTGCATCTGGCACCCCAGTGCTACAAGGGGGCCCTCTAGGTGGGGGTTTCTGCACCCACCTCACCTGAGTCTGCCTCTTGTCAGCACTTCTGTGTAATGGAAGAAGAATGGTGTTAGCGCTTTCAGGACATAATTTTCCAGGATGGGAATGGGTGTGTGTGACCATCATGTGGAATTGGCCAGCACATAGGTTGGACGTGCTTGCCAGCTGCCACAGGCTTTTGGTGTGTGGGTGTGGCAGATGTTGCCACCTGGCTAAGTGAACAGTCTAGTTCACAGCCATCTCAATGGACCCTCTTGTCTGGCAATTGCTTTAGGCAGACCCTGACACACCTGACTACTGGTATATGGCATCCATGTGCTTCTGGGACCCACTGCTCATCCCCACAGCTGCTAGGTTTGGGAGGGAGAGATGTCTTGTCCAGTCCTCCTCAGTGTCACCATGATAGGCCCAGGGGAAGTATGGGGGTAGAAGACTGGGAGTCTTGCTTATCTGTTCACACATGGCTAAACTTGGGATCCTGATAGAGGTCCTAGTGTACCTGTGTGGGTTGAAATCTGGGAGAGGTCAACTACCAAGTGTGAGCTCTGTTCTCCCTGTGCTCACGCAGCTGAGCTAAGTGCCCTGTTTGTGTTGTATCCACCACTGGGGTGTGTGTGAGCTCAACTGTAAGTTCACACACCAGGGAGCTGTCAAACAATATTCTATGGTACACAGTGTAACTTGGGAATTCTAGGGCAACCTCCTGGAACCATTTGTAGGCAGGGGGGCCATCATTGGGTCCCAAGGAGGGGTGCAGCCAAGGTGAGGGAGTGTCCTGACACTTAGTCAATATCCTGAGCTGTTTGGGGTCCTGCAGGCATGGCTGCAATTATGTGGGGGATAGTGAATTTGAAGTTACTATGACTGTCAATGGTCTATGATACCACTTTTGCCAGTGCCTCTTTTAATTTGCTCAGGGAGGCATCCTCAGGCTGAAAACAATTTGGTTGCCACAAAAACAAAGAGGCTGTGTACAGAAGATTGCACTCGAAGCCGAAAGGCACGCAACCCACAAACCGCTGCAAAATACTTAAACAATGAGTTAAAGGACAACTTGATATTTATTGCACATGCTGACTCACTAAAATGCCTTCAAACGAGGCCCACTGTGGCACCTTGGGACTCTTTTGGACTTGTTTCAAACTTCATTTTGACTTTATTTGAACTTTTTGAAACTCTGTTGAGTCTTTGGAATTGGACATCTTCATTCAAGAAAACAACAAGGAATGGAGCTGATGCTCCACATGTAATACTGTGTACTTGTTTGAAGGCATTTTAGTGAGTCAGCATGTGCAATAAATATCAAGTTGTCCTTTAACTCATTGTTTAAGTATTTTGCAGCGGTTTGTGGAAAACAATTTGGAAGCTGCTTAACTGTCACTATGCCCCCTGGAATGCCCATATCTATGCCTGAGGTTGGGTTTGTGCCTTTGTTCCAATAGTGTGTGGCTGTGGAACTACTGCACTAGCGGAATTCATTGTCAAGTTCTGCACAGTCCTCACCAATAAGCACTCCTTCATTGATGAATAAAGGTAGTTTATTAAGTGATTAGACAGGTACAGCATGCATGATACTTCTTGCTGAAATGGAGGCTTCTGACCTCAGTTCCCTTAGATATAGGTTTGGGTCCATCTGTTACACTTTCAAATGCAAAGAGCCAAAATCTACCAGTTGCATTCCCCTCCATCCCCCGCTAGCATTCCAAGCCCCCTCAGCATGAGAGAAATGAAAGTATACATTCTCTGGGAGTTGGATAACACCAGTTGGTCTTGGTGCCGTTGTGTTCCCTTTCCCAGGGCAGAAATGGTTACTTAGTAAGGTACAGACACAACAGGCAGAGCAGACTGATAAGAAGTTAAGCAGGACCTTGTGAGGTTACATGGAGTCATTTACAATACCGTGACTAGAATCATGTCAAGGGGTAATCTTGACACTCATCAGCACAGTGCCACTAGTGTCCTGTATCAGTGTAAGATGCCCGCATACCAGTATAGGAGTCAGTTGAGTCTCTATTCTGACCCCCCCCCCCCCCCGCCCCAGGATTGCTCAGTAAATCCCATTATTTGTTGAGATTGGAGTTAGGTCCTTTTCGAGATGTATCCTGTAGCAATAGAAGATTTTTGTAAATTAGCTATTTGTCATCTTATTTTTCCCCCAATAAGAAACTGAGAGAAGGACAAGGATAAGGGTCTTCAAATTAAAAGACAATTGCAATAACAATCTTTTTTGTTTGTTTACTTGAACAGTAGATTGTTTCAATAGAACTCAGTTTTGATTATGGCAGTTTCCTTCACCAGCAACAGTGTAATGACTTGTTTTCCAGCTCTAGTGATCATTTGGGCTCTCTCTCTCTTTTTTGAATGATGTATTCTTTTTGGATTGGCAGGTTAAGAATATTCCTAGTTAGTAGCAATTGTCATAGTTTAAATAGTAAAGGTAAAGGTAGTCCCCTGTGCAAGCACCAGTCGTTTTCGACTCTGGGGTGACGTTGCTTTCACAATGTTTTCATGGCAGACTTTTTACAGGGTGGTTTGCCATTGCCTTCCCCAGTCATCTACACTTCCCCCCCCCCAGCAAGCTGGGTACTCATTTTACCGGCCTCGGAAGGATGGAAGGCTGAGTCAACCTGTTTTAAGTTACCGGTATTTTTTTCAAGCATTTATCATCTTTTCCACCGCTTTCATCATCCTAGCTTCCATTGCTTCCAACTGATTTTGCATCTTCTCCAGTGAGGCAGCCCTTGCACGGGTTACCTTCAACTCTGACATTAAAAAAACAGTGAAAAGTTTGATATCACCAAATTAAATTTCAACTATCAGGTTTGATAGATTAGAACTTTCCCTTTCAAATGAGCCTAATTTTGCTGTCCTCTGACCTTCCCAGGCTCAGATATTAATTTTTTAAAAATTTAGCCTTCCAGGATGTTTTCTATGGTAATACAATCCTAGAGTAGGTCTACTTCTTCAATAGTTACTTCCTGCTTTGCTTGCCCCAAGTCACGTTCTCACTGGTAACAAAGTCTCATGATACTTGACGTATTTCCTGTGTCGACTGTAGAAACTGCAGATCTCTAACGATGGTGCTTTCACTCCACGACCGCAGGTAGACAAAACAATAAATTCCTTTCCAATTTTTAACACTGTCCTTAATTTAACAAAGTCCAAAATTCACCCCTTCTCCGCTTCTTTTTCCAAGCCTTCAAACTTTCTCTTTCCCACCTTCTAATATTATATTGTTTGCTTTAAAATAGTCCCAAAATGGTAGATAGCAATCAGTACCTTTTTCTAAGGTTATCCAAATCAACACTGGTCTCGTACAGCATCAGATGTTTAGCAGTCTCAAAGAAGATTAGGTTCTTGTCAAGCTTATGTCAAATAAATGACTCTGTAAGCTTCTGCAGATGATGAATATGCAACTCTTCTCTGGGGATCCCTCAAAGGAGCCCGCCCCCCCGGGGACTCCCTTTTAGCCAAGGTAAATCACTTCAAAGTTTCCTGTGCATATCTTGGACTAATCTCTCACTGAGAAAAGTAGGCAGAAGGCAAAAATTTGCCCTTTACTACCCCGGACAGAAGCTCCAGTCTGCCCCCCTTAGAGAGGCAGGTCAGCTCAGCATTCTCCAAATCCCAGAAGTCGGAAGGCTGAGTCAACCTGGAGCCGGCTACCTGGACCAGCTTCCGCTGGGATCGAACTCAGGTCATGAGTTTAAATAGTAGGGGTATTTAAAATGAGTTTTGTCATAGTGATTGCTTGTTTGAAGTAGTTGGGAAATATGTCCTCTTTTTCTGTTTTTCAAAATATAGTAACTCTGCCCATCCGTTTCCTCTTTAATTTTGTTCTCCTTTAAATGTGTGAGGGGAGGGCAAATAAAATGGCAAAGAAGAGAACACTGTGGGTAGGCACTGGAGATAAAGGCAGGATATAAATGAATTAAATAAGTCTGCCTTTAGGCCTATGGTGGCTCTTGGCAACCTTGCACAGGCACCCAGACTTCTGTAAAGGACACAGTTCTCAGCCATCTCAGCTGTGTAAGACACATTCTTGCATCTCTTGTATTGCACTTATTCACAGAGAACGCCTTTTACAGACTCTCTACACTCAGACATATAGTCTTAATATGAACCTTAGGGCATCAGCTCCATGATATTGTTTAACATTCTCAGATGGAATCCAACACTAATAGGGTGTTTCTTCTATGTTAACGACTCTGTTAATAGTGACCCATTACACTGTAATATGCATCTATCTATCTTACACCTATCACCCCAGTATCTAGTATTCCAGGAAGTAATATATCAAATTCATTGAAAAATAGAGTGCCACTGCTGGCTGAATGCAAACGGAGTAAATTAATTTTCAGCTTTTCCAAGGATAAAGCTTTTCTTCTCTTTTCTTTTCTTTCTCACAGCTGATGAGGTTTAATATAATCAACTGTGAAAGTCATCTTGCCACCAGGTTGGCATGTCTAAAGCATCCCCATATCTTCTGAATTCTTCAGTCTGGAGTGACATTGCAGTGAATGTGGAACTTGTCAAACCTCTTCTGAAATTAGGCAGCAAGCTACTCCAGAGGATGTGACATTTTTCTGCCTCATGGGTTCCCTAAGAACGTTACTAAATGACTTTTTAATTCTCTAGAACATTTCCATGTAGTTCTCATACAGTTATATGTAGCACAGGAATTGTGCAACCTGGGTTTTGGTGAGGGTCAGTTTTCATGGAGTGCTGTGTTTGAGTAAGGTGGTACAGTGGGGAGAAGCAGGAAGAAAGGCAGTCTGGGGAGAAATGTATATTGGATCAGAAAGCAACATACCTTGAATTCACTTTCCTTCAGACATCATTATCTCATCAGTCTCATGTTACTTTATTTAAGCACGATTTTATTTATTTATTAGATTTGATTTATTGGTCACCCTTCCCTGTGAAAAGGGCGGCTTGCAACAATATATGTACAATAAGTGACTAAAACCAGCATTAAAATCAAGTTGAGGTTAAAAAAACCCAGTTCACATTATAAGCCAGTGAAAAAAATTACAGTTCCTGAGCCTCCTGGGTTTTTTTCAAGAGGGGGAGGAGAGTGTAAGAGTGCTAGACTGTGTGCTGTACTGTCATTGTCCACAACCAAATGCCTGGCAGAATGTTTCTGCCTTATTTGGAAAGGCAGTAAGTCCTGCACGGCATGGATGTTCTTCAGCAAAGAGTTCCACCAGGAGGGGGCCAGGGCCAAAAGAGCCCTGGCCCTAGTTGAGGACAGCCGGATCTCTCTTGGGTCAGGGACCACCAATATGTTCTTATTCCCTGAGCACAGCACTCTTCTGGGGGTATACTGAGAGAGGCAGTCCCAAAGGTATGTGGGTTCCTGGCTGCTAAGAGCCTTAAAGGTCAGGACCCAAACCTTGAATTTGATCTGGTGCTCTACTGGAAGCCAGTGCAGCAGTGCAGGTTGAATATGTGTCCTCTGGGGGGCCCCCATGAGGACTTGGGTGGCTGCATTCTGGATCAGTTGGAGCTTCCAGGTCAGGCTCAAGGGTAAGCCCACATAGAGAGAATTACAGTAGTATATCCTGGAGGTGACAATTGCATGGATTTCCATGGTTAATTTGGGGAAGGACAGGTAGGGAGCTAGCTGGCAACTTGGCAAACTTCATGACCTGGGCCTCCACAGTCACTCCTAGACTCTTGATGATTAAAATTGGTGTTAAGAGCATACCATAAAGGGATGGGAGCTGACACCCCAGCCATGGCTCCTCCTGACCCAGCCACAGCATCCCCATCTTACCTGGATTCAGTTTCAGGTGGCTCTGCTTTAGCCACCCAAACCCTGCCTCCAGACCCTCAACTAAATTCCCAGGAATGGCATCTGGCCAGCTGGCCATCAACAGAAATAGCTGGGAGTTATCTGCATATTTATGACCACCCCCCAGCCCAAAACTCTATGGCAGCTGGGTGAGGGGGCACATGCAGATGTTAAACAACTTTGGGAAGAGGAGTGCTCCTTGAGTAACCCTGCATTCCAGCAGTACCTTGGAGACACTGCCTCTCCAAGTGCCACCCTCTGTCCCGGACCATGGAGGAATGAAGAAAACCACTCTAAGGCTACCCCATGGATCCCAACGTCAGCAAGATGGTGAGTCAGCAGGTTGCAGCTGAGTGTTGAACACTGCTGCCAGGTCAAGTAGTAGCAGCAATGCTGACCTGCTGCAATCCAGGAATTTCTGGAGCTGCTCAGCCACTACTTTCTCAATTACCTTACACAGGAACAGAAGGTTCGAAACTCGGTGCTAATTAGTTAGATCCACAGGATTTTGTATGGAAGAGAGCCCCCTGGAAGAGATAGTCAACTTGTCCCTCTCATCTGGGACCTTTCCAGTGGCATTGAAGGAGGCGGTGGTAAGACCACTCCTAAAGAAACTATCTTTGGACCCTCTGGACCTAACCAACTACTGCCCAGTATTGAATTTACCATTCCTGTGTAAGTTAGTTGAGTGGGTAGTGGCCAAGCAACTCCAGGTTTATCTCAATGAAGCACACATTCTAGACCCATTCCAGTCCAGTTTTCACCCTGGCTATGGGGTGGAGATGGCATTGGTCGCTCTCACACATGACCTCTGGTGACACCTGGATTGAGGAGGGTTGGTGCGGCTGTCACTTTTAGATCTGACAGCAGCATTTCACCCGGTCAACTATGCGTTGTTGGCCCACCACCTCACTGACATAGGAGTTGAGGACACTGCCCTGCAATGGTTTTCTTCCTTTCTCCAAGGTTGGGGACAGAGGGTCGCAGTTCTGCAGGGCCTGCAGAGCTGTTCTGCCAGGTTTGTAGTTGAGGTGGTGGACATCACTGAATATCAGTGTGGCCTCCCTGCCACATGTGGGTCCACCCATGAGCCCTCGTCGACGCAGGAATTCGGGGGCTAGCCTTACAGTGGCTCTCCTCCTTCCTTGAGTGTCGGGGACAAAAGGTGGCGATTGGAGGAGAGCTGTCCCAGAGGCACTTACTTAATTGTGGGGTGCCTCAGGGGGCAGTTCTCTCCCCAATGTTGTTTAACATCTACATGCGCCCCCTTGCCCAGATTGCCCGGAGGCATGGGCTGGGTTGCCACCAGTACGCTGATGACACCCAGCTCTATCTATTGATGGGCGGCTGGACTGGCGATGTCCCTGTAAATCTGGACCGGGCGCTGCATGCCGTGGCAGGTTGGATCAAGCGGAGTGGGTTGAAGCTGAATCCAGCAAAGACAGAGGTCCTTTGCGTGGGTCGCGGTGGGCCAGGGGAGGAGATCTCCCTACCAGCCTTTGACGGTGCGTCACTGATACCAGTGAGCAGGGTCAAAAGCCTGGGAGTGCTATTGGAGCCTTCCTTGACAATAGAGGCACAGATAGCAGCCACTGCTAAATCCGCCTTCTTCCACCTTAAGAGGGTGAGGCAGTTGGCCCCCTTCCTGGAATGTAGCAACCTAGCAACAGTGATCCATGCAACGGTCACCTCGAGGGTGGACTACTGTAATGCCTCTAAATGGAGCTGCTCCTGTACCGAACTCGGAAACTGCAGCTAGTCCAGAATGCGGCAGCCAGGCTGTTGAGTAACTACCCTCAGTGGGAACATGTACGGCCTAGGCTGAGGGAGCTGCACTGGCTGCCAATTGTGTTCCGAGTTCATTACAAGGTGCTGGTTATTACCTTTAAAGCCCTATATGGCCGAGGACCTGCCTACCTTAGGGACCTCTCTCCATATATCCCCCAGAGAGCACTGAGATCTAGTTCTCAAAATCTTCTAAAAATCCCTGGACCAAGGGAGGCCAAACTGAAAACAATGAGGGAATAGGCCTTCTCAATAATGGTTCCCCACTGGTGGAATCAACTGCCAGAAGAGGTGCGAGCCCTGTGGGACTTCAATCAGTTCCGCAGGGCTTGTAAAACTGTCCTTTTTCAACTGGCCTATAAGATGAAATCCTGAAAGTGACATCTAACCATCTGGATATATATACATACTGTACTGTAGCACCTTTCAATTTGTAGTGGTTTTAATTAATTTATTCATCTAATGTGTTTTAATTGTATCTTATTGTATTATCGTTTTGTATAATTGTATTTTATAATCATGGTACACTCCATGTCTTGTGAGCCGCCCTGAGCCTGCCTTGGCGGGGAGGGCAGGATATAAATAAATAAAAGCTTATTATTATTATTATTATTTGGAGCCTTGATTGATTTTGTGATCACCATCTGTCTCCATCTGCTCAGCCAGGGACTAGGTTTGGAAATGGTATTACTTGGTTGTATGTTTTGGCTATTTGTTTTAGAATCCGTGTAATAGTTTTATCTTTGATGTGACCCACCCTGAGCCCATTTTGGGAAGGGCGGAATATAAATGTGAATTAATTAATTAATACTAGAAGGACCATTGGTCTGATCCAGCAGGGCTCTTCTTATGTCGTTTTATTTATTTATTAGGATGAATGAATTAGTTTCATTCAGAAGATGTATTTATTGTTTTGCTTACCCAGCATAACACTATGCTAGCTACTGACCTCACCTGTGAAACAGATTTGGCCAATGAGAATCTCTTGTTACTCTGTTTTTGTGATAGGTAAATTAAAAAAAATGTATGGGAATTTGGCACAATAGGAAACTAATGACGTATTGATACTACTTAGTACTATTCTGATTTTGGTTTTAAAAGGGGGTAGTTGCAAACAGCTTTCAGAAAATGATCTGCTGGGCATATTGTAGCACAGACACTATCCCTCAATACATTTACAGCTCAAACCAGTGCATTTTTACAAAGTAAATCCCATTTTCTTCAACAGATCTTGCACAAAGAAAGTGTACATAAGACTGCAGCCTTAGTTGCTATAAGGAAGCATAGTGTGTGCAACCGAGTGCTCACATATGTTGAAATTAGTGGGGTCTGAACAGAAATTATTATACACAGTACGTTGCCTGTTTAGTGTTCTGGAAGTCCCTATTCTTCTGAAGGGGAGTGTTTCTACCAGTCAGATCTGGTAGAAAAAGAATGTGATTGTAAAAACTCTTTTGAGTAACTACCCAGTTTGTAAACTTCCTTGGAAAGAAGAAGCCCAAGCTCTGAAAGCTTTTCTTGATTCATGTATTATGAGCTATCCTCTATGAATATGCATAAGGTTACCTCTTTTGAACTTCCTTGAAACAAATTCTCATAAATAAACAAGGAACACACAGTACCGACTGACAGAGTCACTTAGACTAAATGTATTGTGCTAATGAAGTGAAAAGAATAAAAAAAATTTAAGGGCTTCCACTCTCAATTTTAATAAATTTCATGGAAATCGGATCAAGTCCTAATTGCTAATTCATCTGAAATTATTAAAAAGAGATTTCAATTACATTCCACCATTGAATTTTGATGTACCAAATTAAATTAGGACACTAGATTGTATCTTTTTTCTTAAATCCAAACCGATTTAAAAACCTTTTCTGTAAAATATGAAAAGGAACTTTGTGTTCAGTTAGGTTGTAAAAAAAGATTCCAACATTAGTAAGAAATAGTAGGTTAAATCTCTTACTGAAGATTTTTAATGACATTTCAGTGTTCCTCTTATAATTACTCTTCATCTAAGATATCCCATAATGATGTTGGACATTCTTGGTTCAGGCTCACTGGCTTGCTTCATTAGCATGTCATTCCCATTCCACATCATAAGATTTAATTGTAATGCCGAATCTGCACAGCTCTCCACAGAAGTCTAATCAAAGTGGATTCACTTGTATTATTAATATAAAAAATCAGTCCACTTGCTATTTTTATAAATAAAAGAATCCAGATACATAAATCAACTGTCATTTATTAGCATGTTACTGGCATATCTGCCAGACATATGAGCAGCCCCTATCAGAGTTCCTTAGGATTATTTTCATCAAGATTAAAACCCTTCTACATTAAATATACATACTAATTCCTCCATAAAGTAATCAGATTACAGTTCAGGTGACATTGTGTGCTGGAATTCAAATGATTTGCAGTAATGAGCTAGAAAGGTGTACTTGAAGACTGATGGAGGGAGGAAGACAGGGAAAGGAGAGGGAGAGGAATTTGCTTTTTAAATCCTCCTTGTTACAGCTATGTGTTATTGTTGTTGTTGCCCCGTTGTTCTTTTTGGATAAGTAACAGGTCTTACAGTTGTCAACAGATACTTGACAAATGAAAGTGTCAGATCAGCCAGTGGTAGTTTTAAAAGCAGCTTTCTGCTTGGGGAAATCTTCTCTTGCTTCTCAGATAGCCATTTCAGAGAGAATCACAGCAGCCATTCCTTCATGCTTCTTAACGTTCATATGGGTAGATGTAAATATATATTCATTTGATTGTGTTATACATTGTACTACCTCCAGGCCATCCCCTTATGCTCTCATTTTCTCCTTTGATCTGAGGGTAAAATATTTATATTTATATCTGTATGCTTCATATGTATTTAGGAGATGAAATAGGGTCAATGGTGGGAGAACTAGAAGAAGGCACTAAGGGCAAAATAAAAGTAAAAATTGTACATTTGCATACCATATTCTCATGGTGCCAATGATAGCCTTAGAGTGGATCATTGTGCAACTAAAACTAGGGTAATTTTGTGGCATGTTCACCAGTGAAGTAGCAGCCTATACACCGAGATGCTGTTTTAATAGAAAAAACCCCCCTGCATACTGTAAAATTGCATACCATATTCTTACAGTGCCAGTGATGGTGCTAGAATAAGTCACTGTGGGACTGAAACCAGAATTATGTTGTGCCATATTCACTAAGCAAGTAGCAACCATACACTTAGAAGCTGTTTTAGCAGTGGAAAAATTGCTTACCTGATATTATTATTAGCTGATAGCCCTTTTATCACATGGTTACTTACAGTGCCATGCTATACAGAGTTACATCCTTCTAAATATGTTGAAATCTTAGAAGGGTATAACACTGCTTAGACTTGTACTGTTATTTTCCATTTGGTATGCATACATAAATCTGTTTTAGGACCTACCTTGTGTTGGGAGAAAGGTGGTTGTTCAAATAGTTTAAATAAATACAAATGACAGGGTTCTGAATCATCTTTGTTTACTCACCTAAGGCCAGAAACCCACACTTGCATATATTTTGGTATTGCTGTATGGTCCATAAAGCCTTTCACTGTTCACACTGTAATGTATTTAAAATTTTGTAAATGGCAATACACATCTAGTCATTGACCAGTGGAGTTAGAAGAGGAACACAACTGAATCCTACCAGAAGAAAATCTTGCCCATTGTAACCTATTCAGCATCTAGGATATAAATCTAAGTAAGAAATCTGAATTCTAGAATCCTATATAGCATATCCTATATATTAGCAATTCTGTTAATTCTGCTAATTATAAATGGACGTTTTCCTTTAAGGGCCTTGTTGTTATATTATAAATTGCTATTATAGTGCTACACAGTTTGCTATTTCTTACTTATCAATTCTCTGTGGCATTTGGAAGAAAGTATGTAGCAATGGAGGGGAGATGGTGAAGAGATGGGGGGAGGCCCTTTTGAGGCCTATTTTGGCCTTTTAGGGAGAACTCATTGGGGCCAGTCCTGACTAGGGTTGCCAGTTGCAGGTTTGTGGGAAATATCTGGAGAATTTGTGGTGGAGTCTATGGAGGTCAGACTTTGGGGAGGGGAGAGGCCTCAGCTGAATATAATGCCATAGAGTCTAAAGCAGTTATTTCCCCCAGGAAGAGAGAGATCTGCTGTCTGGAGTTCAGTTGTGATACCAGGAGACCTTCAAGCTCCACCTGAAGTTTGGTTGCACTAAGCCTGGTTGTTTACTGCTGTTCAGCAGCAGCAGCCCTTCCCCCCCCAACAGCCAATATGGCATAGGAGTTAGCGCTTCAGAGCAGGTTCTTGCTGTGAAAGCTGATTGAGTGGTCCTTACTGTGGAGAAAGACTGTACTTTTCCTAGGTAGAGCCTGCAGGGTGGGGGGGAGGAGATGGAAAGCTGAAGTCAGAGGGGCAGATAAAGGTAGGCTGATGGTTGGCTGAGAAAGATAAGGTTGCCAACTCCAGGTTGGGAGATTCCTGGAGATTTGAGGGGTGGAGTCTGGAGAGGGTGGGTTTGAGGAGGTATTTGGGAAGACAGCAAAGGTGGGGGTAAGTGAATGTCATGGGTGGGAGGAGTAGTGGAGTGCCAAGGGTGTGGGGTAGTTGAAAGGAAGAGGTTGTTTGGAGTAGGTGGTAGTTGGAGCGGGTGGATGGTAAGAAGGCGTCAAGAGTGCGGGAAGTGAATGCCTTCACTTGGGTGGATGGGTGGGAAGACAGTAAGGATGGAGGGCATTCACCCAGAGCCTCTTTCTAGAGCCCATTGTATTTTCCCTCACAATGGGCCTTATTTACCTATATAAAAACATGCGTCCTGACTGATTCATCAATGCCCAGCCCAAACCCCTGGACCTAGAAACCCAAAGCTTTGGGGAGTGCATTCATTCCATGATACTCCTCTGCCCACTAAGAGGAGATGTTTAGGGGAGTAAAAAGGGGTAAAATGTGTTTTCTCAATGGGGTAAAGCTTTGCTGTGTGCCTGGCAATCTGCTGCCTGCTTGCACTCCCCTCTTTCTCATTGGTCAGCTGTGGAACTCTGTGTTCTGAGGTAAAAAAATTAGTGGAAGGAGACTGCAGACAGCTGAAGACAGTTGGTCTTCAGGGAACTTCTGTCTTCTGTGTAATAAAAACAGTGATTTAAGACTCCAGAATAGGCATTTTTCATATGTTCATATATGTTCAAGTCCCAAGGGTAGACACTGTAGGTAGTAGGAATTGACTTAACAGAGGACTGCTTCTCACATGGACAGTTCTATGTGGCCTGCTCCAGAGTGAGCTCACCCAGCAGCCTGGTGATCCTAGTACCTGAGGGCAGAACCACCAGTGTGGCCTACAAAGAGGTCCTTCAGTAGAGGAAAAAGAAAAGGTTGTACATATTTTTCACTTCATTTTTTACACTACAATCTTTTCTTTTTTATTGCTTCAACAAATACTATATTTAAAAATTCACTTCATCAGTTTTCTCCATCAACCCACTCCACATTACTCAAACACCTTTATGAAGGTCGGGTACTAGGCTATTATAATACAAAACCAATTCCAAAAATGAAACACTCTTCCTAAAACACAATTTTTAAAAATATACCCAGAAGTATTATAACTGGATTAAAGGTAGTTAAATGCTGTTGTGAAGCATAGGTTTCAAGCTAGTCTATAATAAAACAGCATTGGGAGTGCTGTAAAGTGATCTATTTACTTAGGTAAAGACAGAATATAAAAAAAATGTTATTTTGTTAACAGAGAAGAACATATCTTAGAAACTGACTTCAACCATCAATTAGAATCTCTTTTTCATAATCTCTTATCCAGAGTAAAAATCGCTTCATATTTTGGGTGAGAACTTGTACACAGAGGTATTCCACAGGAGTATACTTTGGTAATTAAGCAAAGTCTGAATGTGTACACTGCATCTCCCAACAACATGCTCTGGACATAAGCCAAAGAGCCACAAGTCCACTATGGCTCTCAGCAGGTATCCCCAAAATGTATGCGTTTCTTCTAGACTTTTAGTTTACATCAGCAAATGCTGTAAATTACATGGTAGTTGGTTGGGCTTGTTTATATGAACAAGGAATGTAGCTGGAATCCCAGCAGAGTTCACTGTAATTACGTTAGCCTTTCAATAGTTGGAGAATGTTACTTCAGAAGGAATGATAGTTATTTCTCTCATGCAGATGAGAACAAGAAGAAGTGTAAAATATATTCTCATAGACAAAAACTCTCATAATCAGCAATTTTAAGTGAGGAACATTAATCTGAAATTGTAATTTTTCAACATTAAAAACTCTTTGGTAATACTTTTGACCAAATTTTCTTTAGATTGACAATTACTGTAAACCTGATACTAAAGGCTTAAGATGGTGCTAATATACTGTTATGTATTGAACATAAGTTACCTGGCCGCATGGTGATCGCTACTAAAGGCGACCCCCTGGGTCCCCAGATGGAGCTCGCCATTCGCCCCGCCCATCAAGATCTGTGGTGGGAAGTTTGACCGACCAGGATTGGCCTGGTCGGAGGAGGGGGGTTGTTCTGGGTACTGTATATAAGCGGGGCCCGGCCTGCGTGTTCCCTCTCTTGTAATGTGCTACTGAATAAATGATGTTGCCTTCAAACCATCTCGGTTCTCAGTACATTACATATACCAAATTGCTTGCGTAGTTCATCAGAATGGAAATTATTTTATCTTACTGTACATCTTGACATCCTCCCTATAACAGAGACTTCATAGTAGCCATAAAAGTATTATTATTTCTTGCCTAGGAACCTAGGTGTACTCAAGTGAAGACTGCATCAGTTTACTTACAAACAGATGGGAGTTTGTATAAACCTTTGTCCTGGCCCCCTGTATGAATGTGGGATGTTTGGGCACCTGCTGATTGGCTTCATGCTCTGCTTGCGCATTGCAGGCAGGGAGCCCATTGTTTGGCAGGCAATTTGGGTTCCTTGTGGGTAACTTGAGTCAATTCATTGTGTTGCTTTCTGTGCATGCAGATAGTCATGCACAATAAAATGCCCCATTGCTGCGGCCTGGTTGTGCTGTCACCAATGAAGATTATACAAAACCAGTCATATAAACGTGTAATTTTTAAAAATAAGACTTGTCATTAAGTGTATGTCTGTGTTTAGCTGATCAGTGTTAACAGTTGCCGATCAGTCTGAACATGCAGCAATTCTCATATGTGTGTTTTCACATAATCCCATGAAAATGGTAGTTTTTAATTATCACCCTGCCATGATTTAATTACTTGATTCAAGCTTCTATGACACTCTGGAACAATGAAATCTCCGCCATCACAATTACTGTGTAGCTGCAAAGCTGACCAGTACAGTGATCAAAGGGGCATTGAACAATAGAGGCAAAATAATCTGATTTGAGACTAAATGATAGCTATTGAAATGTTATGTTCACCCACCAAACCTGTTTGCTGTAAAGTTGTCAGCATATAGAGTTGGAAGGATCTACAGGGTCATCTAGTCCAACCCCCTGCAAAATGCAGAGAATTCAAAAATACCTCCCCCGCACATACAGTGACACACCCAGAAGATGACAAAAAACAAACAACCCTCTCCAGGATCCCTGGCCAAATTGACCAGGAGAAGAAACTGCTGCCTTACCCCAAAGTGGTGAACAGCATTTCCTTGGGTGTGTAAGAAAGGGCCACAAGAACTAAGCATTGATGCAACGCTTCCTGTCCTCCTTCTCATGGTCTATGTGGTCTACATGGTCATGCTGATTCACAGAATTGGCATTGCTGTTAGATGGCCATATGGCCTCTGTTTAAAAACCTCCAAAGAAGGAAAGCCCACCACTTCCCAAGGAAGCCTGTTCCACTGAGGAATCACTCTGTCAGGAAGCTTTTCCTAATGTTTAGTTGAAAACTCTTTTGATTTAATTTCAACCCATTGGTTCTGGTCCAACCTTTTGGGGCAACAGAAAACAACTCAACACCATCCTCTATATGACAGCCCTTTTAATACTTGAAGATGGTTATCATATCACCACTCAGTCATCTCCTCTCAGGCTAAACAAACTCAGCTCCTTCAGCCTTTCCTTGTAGGACGTGGTCTCCAGAACTGTGCACTGTAGGCACATATACACAATTTTTGTTTTCAGTTCCAGTTGGGTATGAAGATCCATGTGAGGGTAGATTGAGGGGTGGGTTCCTTTTTATGAGAAATAATTTCTTCATCAGATCTGTAGTCAAGTTAAGCAAAAAAAGAGCCCTTTTAAAAGTCATTCCATATTATTTATTTCACTGCCACCTTAGTTTTTTTCCCTCACTGCGTTAATATGATCGAAGTAGGCAGCCATGCTAGTCTGAAGCAATAGAACAATGTTTGAGTTCAGTGACACCTTTAAGACCAACAACATTTTGTTCAAGGTGTGAAGAAATGCATTTTCTCCTGGAAAGAAGTTGGCAGGCAGGGAACTACCCCTCCGTACTCCCCCCTCCCTTAGTTTAATGTTTGGGCAGAGTCAGTTCGATTATCTGCCAGATTCCAGCTATAGAAATACTACTGACCCTGCTAGCAAAGTCCACTGATGAAGTTGGTGCTAGGGAGCCTCCAGGGGATTCCTGGAGATTTCCCAGAAAGCCATCCAGAAGGGCACCCGGAATGCACCATGTGTCCCAGGATGCACCTTGTGACCTGGGTGGACCAAGTCAAAGGGGTGGAAAGAGTGATGTAAAGTGGATGGAGACAGAGGATGAACAAAACTTCCCTGAAAGGAAAAAGCGGTCTCTCTCCTTGAGATGTTAAGCTAGGGACACGTCTGAGATCTGGTCTGCCAGAGGGTAGCCATCTTTTCCAGACCATGTGGCCTCTCAGGTACATAAACAACTAGAGATCAAACTTGAAACTCTTTAAGGTTATTTGAGCCTTCCTTACTTTACCATCTAGCTAGGGCATGTGTATCTCAGGGAGAGAAGGAATGTGTTTATTCCCAATTTCTTTTGTTTCTGTTTGCTGATCTGGTGTTGTGCTACGGTATGCTTCTGAACTTTTCTTTTCAATACATATTTTAATCTTTTGATGCTGGTAATGGATCTCAGTACCACATAGTACCTCCTACTGCTTTTGGACACACGATTGGGCAAGAGGGACCCCCAGTGTTTGCTGATCTGGTGTTGTGCTACGGTATGCTTCTGAACTTTTCTTTTCAATACATATTTTAATCTTTTGATGCTGGTAATGGATCTCAGTACCACATAGTACCTCCTACTGCTTTTGGACACACGATTGGGCAAGAGGGACCCCCAGTGAGGAGGGAAGTGGTCAAAGTGCAAGCTTCAGGGAGCCTGAAAACAGCATTTGTGGTAACAAGGCACTGGGCAGCAGGAGACCTTGTTTTGGTGAGATGCTGCTGCAACATTTTTTTCCACACTAGTTTTGATCTGGTCTTTTCTCTACAGGCGTTTCAAACTTGTATTGTAGAAGTTTTCATGCATTTTAAAAAAACTCCTCCAAAAGCCACCACAAGGTGCATAATTTGCATGAGAACTCACAGCACTTGAAATTTTTACATATCATTGCTTGCCTCATCTAGTAATTTAAATTTGTATTGTTTTTCCAGTGTTGACATGATTTCCATGCAATCGTATACATTTAACGAAGCACTGGTATTACGGCTGCCCTCTGATCAGAGACCCCCCCCCCAATTGAAACGCTTATATGTAAAAGGAAAATAATTAAAGCGGAACAGTGGCAGGCGATTTGAAGACACTAAAACTCTGGATCAAACTGAATGTAAAAACACCCTACATCAACCTCAACCTCAGTGTTCCTGATGCCTCACCTGCACCAACGCTCTGATGGTCCAATCAAGAGTGGTGCAAGCCGGCACACCTCAGAGACTATTGCCCTTTTCAGACAGCCTATGTATTCCATTTTAGTAACTACTCGCTAACGAATCATTCTTGTAGTTTCAGACAGATCTGCTTTAGTAACTGCCTGCCCACATGTGTCCCATTGGCAGGGCATGGCTGAGTCATTATTAATGAAAAGCAGTTTCTTCTGCTATCAAACCCTGCCTTGCGCTTCTGAATTGCTGTACTGGGCTGTGTGAAATGGCCGGCTATAACGTTTGCAAAGCGTCTGTGTGCACAAGTGCACGATCTTTTTCCTTCTCGCTCCTTTAAAGACATGTGCTGATTGGCTGAGGCATGCCTCCTCCTCCCCCTCTTCACTGTCAGCCGCCTGGGACTGCACAGTTAACTCTTTCAGTGCTTGGTCTTTTTTGCTGGGTGATTTATTTTTTAAAGACTTCTCAGCTCAGGTCAGTCTCCTGGGGGGGGGGGGGATGGGAGGCTTTTTGGAGGGGTTATGCTTTAAAAACCAGGCTCTCTGTGCGTCAGCTGTAGCCTGACCCATGTTGGTTTTTTGAGCAAGAAAGTCCCAGCTGCCAGGAACAGAGAAGGAGGAAGTGGGATGGGGGAAGCACAACCCCCCCTTCTTTCTACAACTCTGTATCCAAGATCCTTTTAAATAAAACAGGCTTTTAGGAGTTCTTTCTCCACAGTTTGAAAGGAGGGGTGGCTTGAGAAACACAGGGATGGGTTTTCAGCTCTCCTGTATTTCAAACAGGGAGCTGAGAAGACAAAAACATTTTTGCTTGGTTTCCTCTCTCTCTCTCTCTCTCTCTCTGTCTCCCTCTCTCTTCCAAAGTGGGGAGAAGGGCTTCTGAGGCAGACAGCACAACAAGCCTTTAAGTTTCTCTCTTTTATTTGCTGTACACTGGTTGGTTATTTGCACACATTTGCAAAAGCCTTTTAAAAATGTTGCTCTATCCCCAATGGGGCATGTCTATGAAGCCACTATGGCGCTGCACTGTGATACTGATTGAGTGCTTTAGCGATCTCAAAAGGGGGGGGGGAGGGTAATCACGCAGCACAAGTGGCCGTGTCTGAAAGGACAGTAGTGCTTCAGAGATGGCTTGTTTGAAGAAGTAGAACTGCCGTGTGAAACTCCCAGTCCCTGTCTCGCTTTACTGGATGATGGGACAAGAACGAATTCCTTCCGGTTTAGAACATTAATGTGAAAAGGACTTCTATCTGTTAGATGTTTTGGAACTTGGGGGGGGGATGTTATGTATTGAGACTGGAACATTCATGGGTGTGCTACCAGAGACTTTGCTGAACTTGAGGCTCCAGAACAATAGCCACCTGGACTCTGGGAAGCAGCCAATCAGGAGTCAATGGCCAGCACTTGTACCTATAGTTAAGAGTTGATTGGATTTGGATGGGGTCTTTTGCATTGATATAAGCAGGGCCATTGGCCTTGGGAGCCCAGTCTTGTTGCTGATTTTACTAAATAAAGCAGAGCTGTTTCATTGCAATGGGTCTTGAACCCAGTAAATAATAATAATTTATTTATTTAGTAAACTTATATTCTGCCCTTTCCCATAACGGGCTCAGGGCGGATAACAACAACAGGAGGAGGAGGAAGAGGAGGAGGATGTTGAATTTATACCCTGCCCCTCACTACCCAAAGGAGTCTCAGAGCAGTTTACAAACTCCTTTCCCTCCCCATCCCCACAACAGACACCCTGTGAGGTAGGTGGAGCTGAGAAAGCTCTGACAGGAACTGCTGTTGAGAGGAACAGTTCTACAAGAATTTGTGACTGATTCAAGGTCATATCAGCAAGTGCTTGTGGAAGAATGGGGAATCCCAGTTCTCCTAGATAAAAGTCCGTGCACTTAACCAGTACACTAAACTGATTCTAATTACTTTAAAGCGCTGCTTGTCTGATTTGTTGGTGTGCCCTTTTCATTGTACAAGATCTGTGTGTATTTTGTATCCAGGTTAGCAGTGAAAAACAGCTACCTTTGTAATCTACGTACATTTGATTTAATGGTTGGAGTGCTGGACAAGGAACCAGGAGGCCCAGGTTCAAATCCCCAGCTTTCACCACATTAAATTCACTGGGTGACCCTGGGAGATCTCCTTTGTCCCTCTCCACCTAACTTACATCATAGGGTTGGCCTGAGGCAAAATAGAGAGGCACATATACCCCTCTGAACCCTCTGTAAGTGAAGAAGACCAGGTTAAAAACATGACAAGATTTACATGAAATTGTGTTTTAGATAACAGTAACAGCCATATGTGTCTGAGATAGGACTACCCAAAATGATTGAATAAGAAATAGCTATGTCATCCAATTATTCCCATCCTTGGAATGCTTCTAAACCTCTTCCTCTTTCTCTTTCTCAGCACTACTTGTACAGGCTGTGACCTTCCAAGGACTGCTAAAATGAAAGGAAGTGGTTTGGCACCAATGGCGAGTAGCCAGCTAGTCTTTCCCTAGGCACAGTGCTTTCTCTTTCAATCCTGCAGAGGAGGAAAAGAAGGAGGAAGAGAAAGAAGGTATAGGTATGAGTAATTGCCTTGCAATATTTACTTGTCATGCTGGCATCAAGGTAACTTTTGCATATCAAAAGTAAACTTGAGCTCTCAGCCTTTTGAAAAGTAAACGGCATGGCTCCCAGCCAAATATGATCAATGAACCGTTCCAAGTAGGATAGTTGCATTGAATTCCTGGCCTCTGCAGCAAAGCTTAGCTAATACCATATCGGGTAAAGGTTTAGTCATGACTCAGAGTGGCAAAAGGTAGCATGCCTGTGCAACTGAATCTCATAATTGTGGTTTATCTGGCCCTTTCATAACTTGTGTTAAATGTTTACTTTGCTTCAGTGGCTGGTAGCTATGAAATTGTGAAAATCTCTGCCAGGTATTCATGTCAGTGATGAAAAGATTGGACTGAAAACCATCATTAAAGAAACTATCATAGCAATGTTTAAGCCTGCATGGCAGATTTTTCAAGAGAGTTAAAATGCATGGTTGGCAGATAGAAGTTGTAGGCTTTTATTAGACATAGTAGGGAAGTATTGTGTGTATTTATTGTAATTGCTTGCAGTGCAATCCTGTGTGGAATAACTACATTGCTTTCAGTGGGTCTGAACTGGAATAACTTAATATACTGTATGATTGAATTGGAAAACATCATTAAGATCTTTATCACTGTAATGTAAGAATTCTAGTCAATAGCTGCAAATCGTCACCCAGTTTGTTACGCATAAGTCCAGCTGAAATCAGTGGATTTACCTTTGCAGAGTCAATAGCAGAATAACACGTTAAGTGGGTGTTAAATACTGGGTTTAATGCATGAGGAGTCTTTTTGTATACTGATCAAAGCTCTTTATTAGTGATACAGCATGTTACTGGTAAAACTAAGACTGGAGAACCGGGCCAACAGGGCCAACTATATACACTCAAAGTTACCGTGCTTCAACGTCATTGGATCATGTGACTATTGGTCTGGGGAAGCAGAGATTTGGATCCTGCTTCCACATACACAACAGTGGGTGAAGGAGACTACAATATCAGAAGCTTTTCAACCAAATTCAGGGGGCTAAAATCTGGGTGATTTCAGTGGGAGTGTAAAATGGTAACCTACACTGTTTCTCAGTTTGTTGCTTGCAGTGATGTACATTTCTAGTGAAGCAGAACCGGCTGCTGTTGGAGACAGGATGTTGGGTGGGCTGGCTGAACCCAGAAGGCTCTTTTTCCATTTGTGTGCAGTAGAAAAGAACAAGAGTCCAGTAGCACCTTAAAGACTAACAAAATTTGTGGCTGGGTATGAAATTTCATGACAAAAGCGCATGCCCTATCACAAATTTGTCTTTAAGGTGCCACTGGACACTTGCTCTTTTCTACTGCTACAGACAGATTAACATGGCTACTCATTTTGATTTATCTCCATTCTTGTGGTTATACACTTGTCAGACTCCCGTGTTGGGCTAAGTCCAGGGCTGTCTCCTTCTCCAAGGTTCCTTTAGCAGGACTTGCCCTGGGAGAAGAACTTCAGAAAAGATAAAGGAGGGGAATTTACAGCATACTTTCCCTTTCCTGCCAGTAACCTCTCCCTAGTTGCTTTAGGTGGGGTCTGGCCCTTCCTCTCTGGTTATCTCAGGCTGCACTTTTAAAAGACTTTCTGGGGTGGGACAACTCTGGCCTCACCCACTCCCTCTATCCTGGGGGATAGGCCTATTGCAGTGGCAGATCCTGGACCCAAAGGGCAGCTGCCTGCCTGGGATCCCATTTCCCCTGCCATGTTGGCCTAAGGAAGTCACTGCATCCATTTTCTTGCCCCTCCCTCTCAAAGAAGCCTTCCTGGCTCCCACAACAGATGAAGAAAGAATCATTGTTTGTGGTGGGTTCTCAGCTCACGCACTTGGTGGCCAGCTCACTTGCCTGCAGTCCTGATACCACCGCTCACCTGATTCATACAGTGATGGTGGGGAGGTAGGATTGGCTCTCCCACCTCCTATCCTGCTTACCTGGCTCATGCAGTTGTGAGAGACTGCTTCTCCCTTCTCCAAAATGGTGGCTGAGATCTCATGATTACTGCCATGAGATCTCAGTCTTTTAACAAAAACATTTTTTTTTTGGTCTTTAGATTGCTGTGCAAACCTGGAGATTTCCCCAAGTTGGTAGAAAAGTATTTTCTGAAGTTACCACCTTCACATGACCTGGATTAAGCAAACATTAGACTTCCAGTGGCACCAGTTGGAGATTGTGCACATAGCAAGTAATGCAACCTGTTTTTAAATTGTGTTGTTAATCATTTTAATTATTTTATTAATGTATTTGTATATTGTGTTGGTGAATGGCCTAAGTATTCACTTGTGATCCACACTGAGCCCATTTGTGGGGAGGGTGGAATATAAATTTGAAAAATATATAGATAAATTCTGTCTATATACCTGGCCCCATTTTGCTAGGTGTTTCTATCTGAAAAGGGGCCAGATTCAGCATTAGATATATGGCAGTTGACTCTATTAACCTGAGCTTAAACCAAAGTGGTACTTTCCCCACCTTCCACAAGTTAAAACTGCCTACTCCCTTTTATGGACCTACCTGATCGCTACAATCATCTTCAGAGGCCCTGCTTCAGGTACAGGGCTGGTTCGCCCACTAGGCAAACTAGGTGTTTGCCTAGGGCACCAGGAGTGGGGGCGCCAAATTGGGCTCCCCCCCCTCCAGTGCCAATGACAAGTGCCTAGTTTGCCTGCCTGCCTGCCTCACCACCACCGCCACCACTGCCACTGTCCCCTCTCTTCCCTTTCCTTGCGCTCCACCCACCCACCCTCCCACCCCCCGGTGTGATCAGAGCATGCCATACTGCACCGAGTCTTGGCCCTGCTGGCTTCGACATGCCAGGCATCTGTTCCGTCTTTAAAGAGCATGCTGGAGGCTTCGCTCCCCCTCCCTTCCAGTTCTGGAAAGGAAGGGGAGAAGCCTCCTCCAGTGTGCTTTTCAAAGACAGATTAGATGCCGGCCACGTCAAAGCCGGTAGGGCCAAGCCTTGGTGCAGGGCACTCTGATCCGGGGCGGGGGGGGAACAGTGGGGGGCATCAATGGAGTGCAGCACTGTGTTGCAGCACTGTGGAGGGAGGGAGGATGGCGGGGTTGGGGAGGGGGGCACCAGGGGGCAAGCAAGGAGCCTGCCCGAGGCACTATGTGTCCTAGGGCTGGCGCTGTTCAGGTGTCCCACTTTCTGAGATTAGGTGGCTGGCAACATAAGAGAGCACCTTCTTAGTTGTGGCACCAAGGAACTTTCTGGGGAGACTCATCTGTCCCCTTCCGCTGCCATTTTCCACCAGCGGGCCAAGACTTTTTGTTTTGTTTCATTTGTGTTCCCTCATTCCTGCTTGATGTGTTAACTGCTGTTTTTATGTTTTGTATGCATTTTAGCTCAGGTTTTAATGTGTGTTTTTGTTAGTTTTAATGGTTTTCAAGCTGTAATTTTATTATGTACTAATTTGTTAGCGACCTTGGTGGCCCTTATGAGGACTGAAAGGTGGGGTATAAATTTTGTAAAACAAATAAACAATAAAACACAGTTCAACAAGCTTAACTGTGTTATCATCACCAATTACAGCAGATGTTAATGGTCACTGATAGTATCCCTGTTCCCATCCTACACATGCTTGTGTACATCTGTTTGGAAGAAAAAGCCAACATGGATTCACTTTACAAATGTGCCCAGCCACAGTGGCATGATGAAGATTTCCATCTGTCTGCTTCATATGTTTTGATTATTTCCCCATCTTTTGTGCTGGGAAATATTAGAAAGTTTGTCAAATCTTAGAGTTCAGCAACATTCTCATAGGGGTTTTCAATAGAATGGAGCCCAGGAGCAAGTATTGGGGAGGGGTGGTGGTTAAGAAAGAAAGAGTACAATAAAATTGAGAGGTTCCAGAGCTCTGCTCCTGTGAGCTCCTGCCCAAAATGAGGCCTGCCAATGTCACAGAATATATATCTTGCGCTTTATGGCCCTTTTACTCCCACCCCTCATGTATATTGCTATCTACAGAGAGAGGTTTCGCTTCACTGTTTCTGATTCTGCTGGAGACCTATGATACAAAATTTTTATTAAAGCTGTCGCAAGTCTCCTTTTTTTGTTTTGTTAAAACAGAGTAACATGACTACTATGTCTTCTTAAATCTACATGTTCTCTCTGAGTATATTTGCACTATAAAATGGAAGGCCATCAATATTCATCCCAGCAATGGATTTGGATCAATATATATTCAGATACTTTGAAAATGGTAACATTATAATTCTGTCTCGCCCAGTGAGATTCAGTGATCTGTTTTCAACAGAAAGATTTTGCTGTGCATGTCAGGTTAGAGTCCATGGGAATGACCCCAGTGAGTTTATATGATGCTGATTTTCTCTTCTTCATTATGCTGATTATTGAGACTGAACTCTTTTAAAGACCACTGGGACCTGGGGAGATGAGTCTTCATTAAGATGCACAATATGCATGCACCAAGAAAGAGTATAAGAAATTGTAATGAAAGTGTTATGTTTGTGAGGTTGATGCTTTCAGCAGAGGAGATATTGCTGGTTGACAATGGTAACCAAAATGCTGAGATTAGTGCCTCTCCTCCTTGAAGCAAGTTACATGCTGCCAGGTAGAAATACACACACACAAGTCTGCAAGCAGACTGTTTCAGGCACTGCATAATTTCCTAGGGATAATGCTATAGCAATAAAATTAGACAATTTTAAGAGAGGGGAAATATCCCCTTGTAGATGCATAGAAAAAGAGCAGAATCTCCAAATCTTTTAGGATTAGGTCTCATGTACAGGTGATGAACTTGTTATGTAGAAACACAATTTGTAAAAAGTTGTTCTTCACATTGCTTATAAATTTCTCAAGACATTTGGTTGAGCACTATTTGAAATACAATGCTGGTCCAGATAGGATATTAACATGATCCCACCCATCATCACCATTAATCTGTCACCAGTACCCAGCAAAAATCAATATCCAAGTGTCAAAACAAGCTGCAAAACCGGATGCCAACCCCAGCCATCTCTAACGAGCAATACGTTGGCAGCAGAATATATATTCTTCTGGCATGATTGAACATGCCTACTTAGGGGGCTTGATTTATCCAAATGTTTCTAAATTTTCTGCCCAAATAATGTTTAGTTAAAAACTGACTGGATTTTTTAAAATGTCGTTTCAAACTGCAGAGAGCCTATTGAAAACTCATTATCTTCAAATAGGATTACACTCTGTTAATATGAGAGCATGCACATTAGAATATCTCATAAAATCAAAAGTTCCAATTTGTTCACCGTATGTAAATTCAATTCAAAATATTTCTATAACATACATCCACAAGATGTTACAGTATTTGTATGTCACTCTAGAATGGATTAACTCCGTGACAGACTAGTCTCATGTTCGTGTCGTCTCCCCCCCCTCCCCCCCGCATTTGGTGTTTTTAAACAGTTTATATTTGTTATCATATCAAAGACAGGCTTGCAGTTTTCAAAAGGAAGAAGAGAACACAGCGCCCAAGGCTCTTCCAGCATTACATTTCTTATTCCATTTTATCTTTCTTGGTTTTGACTAATGTCAGTAACAGCTACTGGTAATAAATGGCTTGTTACAGCTTGCTTCTGCCTTCAAGCATTGGCTTTGATACATTGTCAGCCAATTGGAAGCATTTCCTGATTACATTTCCAAATTGCTTGTTTATTGATCGAAAGTTAATAAAGCAAAAGACAACTTTATGGCTTAAATTAAATGAAAGTTTCCTTTGATGTTCAAATTATCCAATCAACTCAATGTGCAGTGAAATGTAAGCATCTGAAAGTTTCATCTGGAAAGGAAGAAACAGGCTAGATAAAGGGATTCCAGCAAAAACCCATTGTGTGTAAGTGCTAATGAAAATAGTCTTTAGTATATAGGCATTTCCAGGCTCAAAGCTAAGAGTGTAGAATTTTTTTTTAAAAGCACAGATATACAAAAATTCTTTGACTAATCAAACCAGTCCATTTAATTAGCAACAAATAAAAATAAAATATTATCACCTGTCACAGGTTATCACCTGCTCTGTGGCGCAAAGTGATAAAGCTGCAGTACTGCAGTCGGAACCCTCTGCTTACGTCCTGAGTTCGATCCCAGCAGAAGCTGGTTCAGGTAGCCGGCTCCAGGTTGACTCAGCCTTCCATCCTTCCGAGGTTGGTAAAATGAGTACCCAGCTTGCTGGGGGGGGGGGGAGTGTAGATGGCTGGGGAAGGCAATGGCAAACCACTCCATAAAAAGTCTGCTGTGAAAATGTTGTGAAAGCAACGTCACCCCAGAGTCGGAAACGACCAGTGCTTGCACAGGGAACTATCTTTATAATCCCATCATTACTAAAGGAGTGGTAATTTACCCTGATGCAACTACTCGGTCAATAAGCTAGTCACATACTTGACAGCTGTTGAGGAGGGGGGAAACCCAAAGGAAAAAAACTCAAAGAAAAAAACACATGGACATAAATGCTCACAGGACAAAAGCCCCCATGGAAATAAACCCACATGGAAAGAAGTTGACACAAAAAAAAAGCCCATACTGAAGGAAGCCCACATGGAAACAAGCCCACATGGAATAGGTTTGTCAAGTCCAATTCAAGAAATATCTGGGAACTTTGGGGGTGGAGCCAGGAGACTTTGGAGCCAGGAGCAAGATTGTGACAAGCACAATTGAACTCCAAAGGGAGTTCTGGCCATCATATCCTTTTAAATGCCTTCCCTCCATAGGAAATAATAAAGGATAGGGGCACCTTCTTTTAGGGCTCATAGAATTGGGCCCCCTGGTCCAATCCTTTTGAATCTTGGAGGGTATTTTGGGGAGAGGCACTGGATGCTATGTTGCAAATTTGATGCATCTACCTTAAAAAACAGACCCCACCCCCAGAGCCTGAGATACCAGTGGATTAATTCTCCATTATACCATTTTTTAAATTAATTCCCACTATGTTTATTGATTTCTTCCTTCCAGATACTTGCCAGAATCAGTCCTGCTTAGCTTCTTAGATCTATGAGTCTTTAACTACTTCTGCTCTTTAAGAAAGAGAATCTATCACAGAGCAGGCAGTAATTTGCCTAACCCAAAAACCATATATATTGACATTCCTGAAAAGTATAGGCAAGTGATACTTCACTATTCCAGGGTGGAAAAATCCAGACAGAATTCTGGTTTTAGGTGATAGAGATCTTACGCTTGAATTAAACAAAGATACCATCTATGGAGATGGAACCTTTGATAAAGTGCCAAATATGTTGTACCAGTGATACACATGGCATGCCAAGGTGGGTAATTCATATCCACCATGTATTTACATTTTACTTAAAAAAAAGAACATGGACACCTATAATAGAATGTTTGAAATAATGAAGCTATGGATTCCAGATAAACTGTTGTGGGGGCACAATGCTCTTAATTCCTTGTTCCATTTCATCCCAGTGTGTGGTCTCTATTCGATGGACTGCAGAGGGACCTGGCTTGTTACAAACTAACATTGGCTAATGCACAGGCAGGTCGCCTAGAGGTAGAAAAGAAGAAGAATTGCAGATTTATACCCGCCTTTCTCTCTGAATCAGAGACTCAGAGCAGCTTACAATCTCTTATATCTTCTTCCCCCACAACAGACATCCTGTGAGGTGGGTGGGGCTGAGAGGGCTCTCACAGCAGCTGCCTTTTCAAGGACAGCTCTGCGAGAACTATGGCTAACCCAAAACCATTCCAGCAGGTGCAAGTGGAGGAATGGGGAATCAAACCCGGTTCTCCCAGATAAGACTTAACCCGTACACCAAACTGGTGTATGAGGCACTACATTACATGGTTGCCACTTCTGTGCAACAATATGAGCAGGTGGAAGATAAACCTAGTTGCTTAAAGAGATTGGCTCATTTGCAATGAAGAATTATATCTGAGTTATTGTTGTTGTTGTTAAATAATTGTTGCTTTTACTATTAGGGTTAGATAGTCTTTTGTCATGGTCACTGGGTGTACCACAATGTATTAACATTCAAAAATTCTGACAAATTGTAAATTAATAAAGTTAAAGCATTTAATTTTATTTAAATACATATTTCTATGTAGAGTTTAATTTCTGTTATTATTGTTTTTCCTTCTTAATGAAGTTCATTGATAACAAAATGGTCACTTATTGCATGTGAATATGTCATATTTTAATCCTAAAATAACAACATAAAAATAACAAGATGGTCACTTTTTGTTGCATGTGAATATAACTTATTTTAATCCTAAAATAACAACAACATATTATTAATGGTTATCCACAATTATAAACATCAATAGTGCTTTACATATTTTTCCATGGGGGCTTTTTTCCATGAGGGCTTATTTCCATGTGGGTTTATTTCCATAAGTGGGCATTTTTCCATGGGGGAATATTTCCATGGAGGCTTTTTTCTTGTGAGCATTTATGTCTATGGGGTTTTTTCTTTGGGCTTTTTTCCATTTACCGTTGAGGAGAATCTTAGCACCCCCTTCTGCCCCAAAGATCTGATCTAGTGCTAGGATGTGATAAAATTTTCTTCACCCTTGAAAGAACAATCAGATGATCAAATGCATACCATGGTAAATGGTTATAGATATAACTCCACTGATAGTGGTTAGGATCCAATGGAGGATTTCTGTGGGAACATCTTACTAATTTCTACCCATTTTTGCCTTCCACTGCAGACCTTCATCTCGAACTTAATGATGTTCTAAGGGGGTCAGAGCAGCTCCTGTTGCCCAGAAATAGCACTTTATGGCTGCAACAGCAGGTAAGGAAGCTACACTCCATGGATCTCTTTAATCTATGGAAATTTTGGTGGATTCAAGCCATTGCCTATAGTTTTCTGTTAGGATTTTATTGCAATTAGAATTCTTTTGTATGTCAGGCAGAGAAGGATCTTCCCTAATATTGACTAATGAGATGCCCTATAATGTGAGATGCTAGAAACTGAAACTTGGAACTTCCACGTGTAAAGCATCTGCCCCACCACCCTTAAAGACAAATGACGGACACATCTGAGAGACGTTTCTGGAGATGCAGTGTACACATTTTCTAATTTTTTTTAAAAAAACATTTGCATTTCGTCGGTCATTCTGAAAACGAGCAATGAAACTGTGATGGATTAATAAGGTATACACTTGATCAGTTTAGCTGTACAAAATATTTATTAGGTGATCAATGAAGGATTTAAAACTGTGGGTGTTTTATAGTGATACAGTGACCTCCACTGAAAAGTGAAGTCCAACTATGCATGCTCCAAAAGATCGGGGTCATCTTAAGGCTAAAGAGGCTAAACATGCCCATAATTGCACTTCTTCAAAGGCCACGTTTTCATTATCATTAAAATATTTTGCAATGATATAGTGTATATACACATTATGTACTTTTAAGGCACCAACTACAGTAGGCTATGTTTTACTGAAAACTGGACATATTAAAGTGACACATTTGATGTTGCATCTGTTCTATAGCCTAGTCTAAAAGCAAAATATTAGCAGCTTAATGTTGTGATTTAAATGCATATGACTAGGGTAATCTTAGAATGTACACTTTCTCGGAAAGTGTATAATTATACCAGAGCTGAATACATTATGTGTTTTCTCGGCTTTATCCTCCACAGGAGCACACAGTTCAGACAAAAGAGGCAAGACTGACCAGAGAATAAAAAGCATACAGCTTCAGGTAATTTTTGTAAATTTACTACTAATGGAACATTTAGAATATATGCCAAAATTGTAAGAGTAAAGTCTGTTGGAAAGCAAGCTGGCAAAAGTACATTTTTGCTATGTTGCCAGTTGCTCTTAGAAGTCCAGCAATGGATATGATGTTGTATTTGTACCTCTCATGTCGTCTTTCTGACAAATTGTGCATAGGTGTGTGTGTGGTGCATCAGTCCATCAAAGGACAATGCAGTTTAGGCAGGAAGAGAATAATTTGATAAAAGGTGATTTTTGCCTGTTCACCTTCCCCATAGAGACCTCCAGTTCCCCATTCATGCAATTTTTGAGGGAACCTGTCCCCCAGGAAAAGCCTTGGGAGGTATTTGGGGCTACGGGGTGGTGGGAAGTGAGAAAGTCAGCAGATATTTTTGTAACTTCCATGTCATCTTTCTAGCAAACCCCAAAAATGTGTGTTCATGGTGCTTCAGGAGACAATTCAGTTCAATAAGGAAGATAATAATTTCTCATCTGATAATGTCATGTATTCAGTTGTAGCTTCATCAGCAAAACACAACTCTTGAATTCATCTCATGCTACTAAATTCCTCTATGGACCGAATATAGAAATTCTATAAGCACTGAGATGAATTGCAAAGATATATTGAACAAAGCAGTTGCCAAAGAACATCAAACTACTGAAATGGATAGCAGCAGTGCTTAATTGTTCAGTTCAAACTTATGGAAGTTATCGTTAGGAATGGGAGCTAACAACCACAAACCAAACTGGTTTGCTCTCTGACAAACTGGTTCAGTTTGTGGTTTGTGGGTCCAGCAAATCTCATTTAAAGAGCCCACAGTCATTTTAAATTGGGGTTTCAGAAACAGCTGAGCACCAGGAGCACTCCCCACCACTCAGCTGTTTCAAGCCATTAGATTTAAAGGGACTGCATAAGAAAGCCAGGAAATGGCGAGCAGCCTGTCTGGGGTGGCCAGCTGAGGCAGTCAGCAGATGAGCTGTGCAGAGGCAGCAGGGCCACTGCCACAGGCCATGGCAGCAGTCCAGCAGCCAAGCCTGCCCTAGGAGCCCAGGCTGGGGAAGGAGGCACCAGTAGGGAAGGAGGCTGCTCCATCCCAGGGACCGTGTGGGTTTGGTGTCTTCCAGTGGTGGCAAATTAGGGCACCGTAGGAAGTGGGCTGGCCATGGGGATGCCCACGCACATGGTCCCTGGGCTGGAGCAGCCTCCTTCCCTACTGGTGCTATCTCCCCTGCTCCTGCTCTGGGCTCCTGGGGTGGGCCTGACTGCTGTACAGCCACTGCAGCCCATGGCTAAGGCCCTGTTGCCACTGCACAGTTCTCCACGCCTGTCTCTTTCACTGACCACTTCAGCTGGCTGCCTCTTCTCTGCTGCTGGCCTTTTCCTCCACCGTTCTCCTGGGTGAGTTCCTGATGGGAGGTCTAATGAGGTGAATTGAGATGAATTGCAAAGATATATTGAACAAAGCAGGCAAGGGAGGGGAAGGTGGGCAAGTGCTCAGGCTCTCATGTATCACCAGGTGACAGATGGGGGCTTCCCCTGTTAAAGTGTCACCCAGCCCCAGACAGGCTCCTCCCTGTTTCTCAGCTTTCTTGTACAACCCTTTTAAACTTTTAAGGGATTGCACAAGAAAGCCTGAAATATGTGGGTAGCAGGGAGCAGAAAGCAGGGGTTTAAAGGGACTTGGAGTTCCTTTAAATTCCTACTTTCTGCTCTGGCCAGGAAACAGCACAAACCCCGCAAACTGCCTTAAAAGTTCATGGAAGTCTGTGACCATGGACCTGTCATGGACTTTAGTTCCCAAACCATGAACAGGCCAAAATATCTTACAAATTTTGCTTCAAGTTTCGGTTCATGCCCATCCCTAGTTACAGCATCTAGTCTCCCAAAAATAAGTTCCCCCCAACTTTCAGTAATTGCTTCATTGGAACATATCCCTCTGTGTTTATATTTCAATGCTGAAAACCAGTTCTGAGGCTAAACTTGAAGTCAAATGCCTTTGATGGGTGTGTCAGGACAGCAAAATAACTGAATCTATTTGTTTACCAGCTCAGAATCTCAGATTCTAATTGTTCCAGTAAAAGCTAATATGTACAGTCCAGGCAGCTGATTTGTGGTGTTTAGAGTTTAGATTTTTTTTAATGCTTTGGCAGTAAGCCAGGCCTCCACAAGTGCTATAAATCTGTTATGCAGACTGAAGGACTGTCATGCATGTACCTGTCAAGCATAAAAGCTGCCAGTTCTTAAAGAAATGAAAGCAATTCTTGAAATAGCTTTGTGGAATCAGACTCAGTCAATCAAAAGTTCCATTTTTAATCTCTTGGCCTTTTGACACAAGTCCGTGCAACATCTTTAAATGCCCTAGAGTAAAACATAGCTAACAAGAATAGTCTAGACTGCCTGAACCAAGGGGGAGAAATCCTTTTCAGTATGCTTATAACTTGTTCTTTGGCATAATAGCTTGATTAGGATGAGCATTCTCTTCATACACCAATGTATCTTTAGATGCTAGAACATGTTTGTATAAGCAAATATACACACCATGTAGCATGCCTGACTATAGTGCACAGAAGGCAGACGTGGAGGCTGCACATTTGCAAAAGGACCCCAGCACCTCAGTACAAAGCGTCAGTATGACCCCTATCCAACCTTGAAAGTAGTGGGTACAAAAGTTTCCATTTCCCCCAATACAACCATGCTTTGAAATGGGCCCATGACTCAGAAGTAGATCATCTGATTTGCAAGTCCTAAATTCAGTTCTTGATATCTCCAGTTTAAAAGGTCAGAAAGTAAGTGATGTGAAAGTAAGTACTGTCACCGGGGGTATTACCAATTGCTGCCACCACTCTGTGTTAAGGATTCCCCTTGAGAAGGCCCAGAGTTTCCTCCCAAGCCCTTCAGGCCTCCTGTAGCTTAGGCCAAATAATAGGCGTGAGGATCAGGCAGAGTGAACAACAATAACAAAAAGGTTTATTCAGTGCAATATAAATTATCAAGGTGCATTAACCAGTAAAAGGGGGAAAAGAAAATAAACAAATGTCCTAACGGATCTATCTATACAGTTCCTACTCTAATACCCTTACCCTCTTGGGTAAGGGCCTTTCCCCTGCTTCAAGCTCTCCAGGCTACAGCCTGCCTCCAGCTCAGCCTTCCAGGGAAAGAACACCCCCTTCTGGGCTTGGCCCTTTTATCTTCTCTTCCCAGGCCCCACCCCTCTCTGAGCCAGTTTCCCTCCAAAACCTGGCCACCCAATCAGAGGGACAGGATGGATCCTGGGAAATGTAGGCTCTTCCCAGTAACTCCTAAGCAGGCTTTCCTGGGGCCTGGAGGCCTTGCTAGACCCAGGATCATGATACACACACCCCGCTAGACCAAATCATGGGGTCTGGCAATCTAGATCCCCATCGATGAGGTCTACCCAAAATGGGGTTGCCTTGGAAACCCAACCATAAAACATTAACGCTCAAACTATAGAAACACATTATACACAATATAGAAATTAATAACACAATCTTTAGCTCAGGAGCTTAGGGTTGGTGAGTTTGGTTGCCTATAGCCATCTCCCTCTACAGTTTCCACAACCCATGAAATGGCCTGAACTGCATACACGATTTCTTTGCAGTAGTAGTCTGCATCTTCTCCCTCTTGTCAAGTGGGCACCAGGCTTCACAGAACCTTCCCCTAGGAACTGCTTTCTGTAGTCCCACCACCCGACCACCCACCTTATGTGGTGCAGCTGCCAGTACAGCATTTGCCTCCTCCTGGCAAGAATAGATCACAAACCCAAACCCACGGGAACGTTTTGTCTGTGGATCTCTCGCTACCACAAAGGCAGTGAGTGTGACCCAGGTTTCAAAGTGTTTCCTTAAACTGTCATCAGTGGTCTCAAAACTCAGGCCACCAACAAACACTTTCCTCAGCTGTTCTGGTTCCTTAGAACCCTGTCCCTGTGAAGATCTTCTCTTCCTCTTGTCCTTGCAGACCACTTTGGGAGAGTGTTCAGTCTCCATCACTCCTTTGGCCAGCTTGCCTGCCTTTCTTTCCTGCCATCGAAGCACCTGTTCAGCTAAATCTTCCCCTATAAACATAGCCACTGGTGTGTTTTCATGCACAACAACTTTCCATGTTCCAATCCAACCCTCATACTGGATGGGTATCCTGGTCACTGGGAGGGTAACTCCTTCAACTTCATTGATGCGCAGCACCTTCCTTCACCTGGGAGAAAATACTTCGGGTCCACAAGATAATGATGTACAGAAGTCAAAAGGGAAGCAGTGTCTCATCAGGCTATCACACCATACCCATCCACAGTCACTTCCCTGCGGTGACGCTGAGGAATACACTCAGGGTCTGGTTCAGAAGAAGTGGGCTCAGGGCCCATTGGCATCATGTGGAATGCCACAGTAGTAGTAGTAGACTTCAGACACTGACTCTGGATATGCCCCAACTCATTGCAGGAATAACAGCGAAGTACCTTCTGATTTCCTGTTGGCAGCTTCACACCAGCACCTGTAAAACTAGGAGGCTGTTGCTGGGACAGTTCTTCCTTCCCTTTAGACTGCTCCTCAGCCCTGTAGTCAGGAGAGAGCTTTGGGCTTTCCTTTGGGTGCCAATCACGACTGGTGCTGGGTCTCTACCCTCCATATATTTCAGCCAGGCGGTCTGCCCACTGTCCAGCTTCTTTGATGGTAGAAGGGTTCTTGTCAATCAGTGCGCATCTAATGTGCTCAGGAATAAGAGTCAAGAACCGGTCAGTGCACATTAAAGACTTTACATCATCTAGAGCAGAGGTGACCAACGGTAGCTCTCCAGATATTTTTTGCCTACAACTCCCATCAGCCCCAGTCATTGGCCATGCTGGCTGGGGCTGATGGGAGTTGTAGGCAAAAAACATCTGGAGAGCTACCACTGGCCACCCCTGATCTAGAGTCTTAGCGTTGGCTACTTCAAGCCATAGGTCATAGGCCTTCCCCAGCCTATACATCAACTTCGGGTAGGATTCCTTGGGCTCAGGTTTCACTTCTTTGAACCTCTTGCAAGCTCCTTCTTTGGAGAACCCCACCCTCTCATGCACTCTCTGTTTAAACAGCTTGTAGTATGACCTCTCTTCACCTTCCATCTGCCCAGACACTGAAGCTAGAACTCCACTTAGCTGGGGTCTCAACTTCTCCGTATACACATCTGGGGGAACCTTGTAGTCCATGCAAACTTGCTCAAAGTTTTGTAGGAATGCCTCAGTGTCCTCCCCTTCCTTGTATAAAGGGTACTTCCATCTATATCCTGCACAGCAGAATCAGGAGGAAGTGGCCCTTTTCCAATTTTTGCAGGTTCCATCTCATGTGTCACCTTCATTTTTTCCAGCTCCATTTAAGCTGCATTCTCCCTCTCCTCTTTTAGCAACCCTCTCTCTAACTGGGCTGCATTCTCTTGCTTTTGCAGCTCTTTCTCCTTTAACTCTACTTCAAGCCTGGCCTTCTCAAGGTCTGCCTGCTTAATCTGCAGTTGAAGACGTAAGGCCTCTTCACTCAGGGATGCCATCTCTCTGGTGTTTTCTCCTCAGACATCAGACCAACAGCCCCTGGTTGGGTCTTTGTTCTAGGGACAGGCGTGTCCTCTGGCTTCTCTTTCCCAGATTGGAGGACCATGCACTAGCTAACTAGCCTCACTACCCAGTTGACCCAAGAGCTAGAAAATAAACAAAAACCCCTTTCAGCACCTTTACCAGACCTCATTTGGTCTTGCCAGAACCTTCAGAAAATGTGCCTTCCTTAAGCCAGCAGCAAAAAATAAAATAAATAAAAAATTATATCAAGGCCAAATGGTCCAAAACTAGTTCACCCCACCACTGAAGCCACCATATCATGACTCAGGGGGTATTACCAATTGCTGCCACTACTCTGGGTTAAGGGTTCCCCTTGAGAAGGTCCAGAGTTCCCTCCCAAGCCCTTCAGGCCTCCTGTAGCTTAGGCCAAATAATAGACGTGAGGACCAGGCAGAGTGAAGAACAACAGCAAAAAGGTTTATTCAGTGCAATATAAATTAACAAGCTGCATTAACCAGTAAAAGGGTGAAGGGAAAATAAACAAATGCCCTATCTATACCAGGAGTGTCAAACATGCAGTCCAGGGGCCATACTAGGCCCCTGGAGAGCTCCTATCAGGCCCCCCAGCAACTGGCTGCCATCTGTTTCCTTCTCCCTCTCTCTTGCTCCCTTTTGCATAACAGCTTGCTTTACAAGGCTTGCTCAGTCACACAGGAGCTACAGAGCAAAGCCTCTATTTTCTCCATTGGCTGAGTCTCCTCCCTTGAGGAGGAAGGGGGGAGGAATAGCTTGCTTTGCCAGGCTCTCTCAATCATACAGCAGAGCTACTGAGCCAAGCTTCTCTTCCTTCTATTGGCTAAGGCTCCTCCCCCTCCTCCCCTGGAGAAGGAAGGAAAGAGCCAGAGCTTCCTTTGCCTAGTTCCCTGGATCACACAGGAGAGATACAAAGAAAGCACTTTTAAAACCAAGTGTTAATGTAATAATCGTGTTTTATTTTAATTTTTTTTTTTTTTAAATCTTGTTTTTGTGTCCTTTGTAACGTTTATATCTCTGCTACCTAATCTTAAATAGGAACACACACGGCCCGACCCGACATCGCCCGGCCCGCCAAAGTCTCATTTATGTCAGATCTGGCCCTCGTAACAAATGAGTTTGACACCCCTGATATATGCAGTCCCTACTCTAACCCTAACCCTAGACCTCCACATAAGGGACTTTGTTTGGTGTAGTGGTTAAGTGTGCGGACTCTTATCTGGGAGAACCGGGTTTGATTCCCCACTCCTCCACTTGCACCTGCTGGAATGGCCTTGGGTCAGCCATAGCTCTGGCAGAGGTTGTCCTTGAAAGGGCAGCTGCTGTGAGAGCCCTCTCAGCCCCACCCACCTCACAGGGTGTCTGTTGTGGGGGAGGAAGGTAAAGGAGATTGTGAGCCGCTCTGAGACTCTTCGGAGTGGAGGGCGGGATATAAATCCAATATCTTCTTCTTCTTCTTCTTCTTCTTTTGTTGGATTCTTTTGGACTAAAGGCATCAGCCTCAGAAACTTTATGGGGCAACTGTGAAATGTGTACCAATCTGTATGTGCCCTTAAGAATTCTTTCGCTATGAAGCAAGTGTTTTTCATGCAATATTCTAAACATTCCACTGAGGCAGCACGATGGATTAAAATTATCTGTAAAGACTGAGACATGAGTATTTTATAAGAAATTGCAGCACTATAGGTTGTGTGCCCGGTTGGGGTTTGTTTTCTTTTCAGTGTTTGTTACATAGCCTTCTTTTTTGGTTTGATAACCTCCAGGTGGGCCCTGGAGCTCTCTCAGAATCTCAGTTGAACTCCAGATTATACAGATCAGTTCCGGGGGGGGGGGGGCATTTTGGGGGGTGTACTCTATGCCATTATATGCTGCTCCGATCCTTCCCCTCACCAAACCCTGACTTTCCCAGGTTTGAGGACTATCTCCTGCAATTTTCCAAGCTATAGTTGACTACCATAATTGCAACTTAATTCTGGGATCCTTGGTGAAGCATCAACTGCACTATTATATAGAGTGTGGTGACCTGCCTGAGGACACCAGCTCACTTTCCAAAATAGTACAGTTGCCTGAGCAGGTCTTAGGGTACCATTAAAGGGGAAGTAATTGGTAAGGTGTTTCATTTATTGTTAAAATTTTTCCACCATGGGGATTGCCATCTGGATTTCCTGCCTCAGGCATCAAACTATGCAGGGCTGTTTTTCCTGCTCTGGCAAGAGGTTCATTCTCCACCACCACCACCACAAGAGACAATAGCATTGGATTTTTATATTGGCCTCCCTCAGGAGTTTAGTGACCTTTTTACTTTTAAATAAGTGAGATGAATGTTCAGATGAATGTTCATCTTGTTCAGATGAATCAAAAGAACAAGATCAGTCCTTGGAAAACGTAAGATCATGGCACCGAAACATTTTTTATGTATTTTATGTCTATTTTATTCTATGTTTTATGGTTTTAGCGCTGTACTATTATGTTGAATCGTGCATATGCATTTCTGTGTGAGTCACCCTGAGCCCGCCACGGCAGGGAGGGTGGTATAAAAGAGGAATAAAATAAATAAATTTGTTTGTGTAGAAATGAGAACCGTAGTTTGAACAGAACCAATATGTATGACACAGAAACTTGAGGGAAATGCCACTAAAGCACAGAAATATTCAGCTAAAAAGCCCCTGCACAATTAGATTGGTTTCTGTTCTTTTAAAACACCTCTATTTCCACAAACAGGCCATGCTCTTCGGATGGAAATAGTTTGGTCATCGCTTTTGTTGTCCTTTCTCTCTTTTTCCCCTCCCCACATGGTTTCAAAAAGCAGATTAAAGCATTGAGTCCAGGAGCAATTTTTCATGTCAAAATCTCTGTTAATTGACTTACTGAATATGGGTATGAGGCATGAGCCATTTTTACCTAATTGAGCCCTAAGCATCCATTTTTTAAAAATAAAAAGTAAATATCCCCTGTGACTGTTTAGCTACCAAATGCCATTATTGTTAATAATTTCATAGTGGCAGCTCTGCAATTAAAGAAGACGTGTCAGTCTTTCTTCATGAAACTGTAGGTATATTTTGCATGCTATTAAGCTCACTAAATTGCCACTGCCTTGACGTTACTTTATGTGGCATTTGAAATAATAATTTGCCACCCATAAAACAAACATTTTCAACCTGTTCCCCACCATGTTCATCAGCCATTTTAAAGTGGCTGAAGGCCCTTTTTGTCCAAAGTTTCCTATAGGTTTGTATATTTAGACTTTCTTTGCTTATAAGTACCTATTTCTTGGTTTCGTCTAACTAGATTTAATTTTAGTCATTGTAGTGAACTCTCTCACCCCAGAAGGGCAGGGTAGAAATGTTTGATATATTTTTAAAAACGAGGGACCTTATTTTCCCCTCCTTCACGAAGTCCTCTTTGGCTGCAGTCAGATGGACAGTTTTGTCTGATATAGTTGCTGGTCCCTAGTGGATTAAATCCTTGGCAAATAGAAGGGGAAGACATGGAAGTAGTGACAGACTTCACATTTCTGGGATCCAGGATTACTGCAGATGGTGACTGTAGCCATGAAATTAAAAGATGTTTGCTCCTTGGGAGGACAGCTATGGCAAACCTGGGCAGTATAATAAAAAGTAGAGACATCACCCTGCCAACAAAAGTCTGTATAGTCAAAGCGATGGTATTCCCAGTAGTAATGTATGGCTGTGAGAGCTGGACCATAAGGAAAGCTGGGCGCAGAAGAATAGATGCTTTTGAGCTGTGGTGCTGGACTGCAAGAAGATCAAATCAGTCAGTCTTAAGGGAAATCAACCCAGACTGTTCCCTGGAAGGTCAGATGCTGAAGCTGAAGCTCAAATACTTTGGCCACCAAATGAGAAGGGAGCACTCCCTGGAGAAGATCCTGATGCTGGGAAAGACAGAAGGCAAAAGAAGAAGGAGATGGCAAAAGATGAGATGGCTGGAAAGTGTTACTGATGTAACTAACACAAATTTGAGCAGACTTCAGAGGATGGTGGAAGATGGGAGGGCTTTGTCCATGGGGTCGCAAAGAGTCAGATTCGACTGTGCGACTGAACAACAACAACAAAGTGGATTAAATGGGTATGTTCACACAGCCTCATCTGGCAGCCGTTCCCCAGTCATCCTCACCTCATGGTAAGATGAGTTGGATATGGAGTAAATAGCCACCAGAGGAAGTTCTGCGCTTACTGATTCCCACGCATTCATCCCATGTTTCTGGATGCCTGAACTCTCCTCTTGCAAAGTCAAGCCATTTTGGAAGTCTGAACCTTCTCTTTAGTTCCTGCCTCCTTTCCCCCCCTCTTTTGGATCAAGTAGCGATGGTCAAGTTCTGCACAGTTCTCATTAACTCTCTTTGATGTAATTCAAATTAGGCTTTATTTAAATAAGCATCATGTTCACAGTCAAGGTGTTCCTTGTTAGAACTGATGCACCAGGTCCAAGCCATACATTTATACCTTGCCCCAGCCACTTATCACATAAGCAAACTATGTGCGAAGCTAGTGTGGGAAGAAAATTCAAAAGGTATTCTCAGAAAGGTGCCCCCAAACACATACCAGTTCAAGACTGTGTGCAGAAGAACTGAAAGTTATTGTCTCTGGCTGTACAGATAATGAATGGCCTTCACAGCTGCACTGAAGAATGTGTTTTAGCCTACAGAGAGGCCCTTCTGCAGCCAGGGTAGAAAGAGTACTTATGATATCATTCCAAAGACAATACATAGGCCTAGTGCAAAAAACAGAGCTATAAAGGAGCATTTGGCACAAGTGGTGCATACAACTGTGGCAAAAACAAGTTACTGACAGTGATGTGTGCATAAGTGCATAATTGCCCCTGGTGCTGTCAATCACCACAGCCAAGTAGTCATTCTGGATCAGGAGTCCCCAAGGGAGCTGTTTTTGAACAACAAATCCCCCCAGCCCCTTTCTCCTGTTCTGCATCAGAGTTTCTGTTTGTGGGCATTCTATGATTGACACAAAGGTAAATGTACAGAAGTCAATGGGACTACTCTTATGTGAATCTGCACTCCCCCATGTATTCCAAGGAAGAGAAGGGAAGGAGGCTGAGAGAGGCTGAAGTACTTGGCAGAAGGATTGTGGAGCTGTCAACAAAGAACTGGAGCTTCAGATACACTCTTGTGTGCATGGGTGACAGACCCCCCCCTCCCCAAAAAAAGGATGCTGCAACAATCTGAATGATTGACCATGGGGAAAGTGCACATGGAAGCTGGTTTAGGGTGGGATGTCTGATCAAAACTTCCACAGCTATTTAAACTACTACAAATAGAGGTGTGGCCAGATTGTACCAAGCCTTTAGTGTGTCTGCAGTCTTTCTCTTTCATAAGAGTCATCATCTCTCAGTTCCTAGTCCAAAACTATAACTACTACATTGAATTGGCTTTTGAGGGGTTGTTGCCTGGGTAAATCATGCAACTTGGGTGGTAGAAATTGTTCAATGGTTGCTGCTGACCCAAGCACCAATAAGACCTTCCTCAAATGACAGAACAGTCCTGGATAAGACCCTGTGTCCTTCCTTTGCCTTTTAATGACTGAATGGAATGAACTGCATACACGATTTCTTTGCAGTAGTAGTCTGCATCTTCTCCCTCTTGTCAAGTGGGCACCAGGCTTCACAGAACCTTCCCCTAGGAACTGCTTTCTGTAGTCCCACCACGCACCTTATGTGGTGCAGCTGCCAGTACAGCATTTGCCTCCTCCTGGCAAGAATAGATCACAAACCCAAACCCACGGGAACGTTTTGTCTGTGGAATGCTGGCAAAACTGTTGTGGGTGTCTACCAACAGCCTTTGAGAGCATCCTTTTATTAAAGCTGCAGTCACTCACTTTGATCATTTGGTTAATACAACCACTTTTCAGGCATTTTTCAGGTTTATTAGAAGATCAGTCTTGTCTTGTCATGACTCTAGTTTCCATATTTAAGTAAGGGTTGGCTATTAGAATATACAAGCAGGAACCCTTGTGGGACCCATCTAATTTCCCACTTCCTCTCCTTCCCAACAGCCACCCTACATTTATCTGCCTCTGTCTCCAGCTTTCCCTCCATACCCCAGCAATCTCTGCCTAGGAAAACTATGGCCCAGTTGCGTGGTGTAATGGGCCAGACTCAATTGCATGGCAAAGAACCCTCAAGGACTTGGAAGGGACACCTCACTTTCATCTGTTTCCCAACTCCCCACTAATTCCTCTTTCGTCCTCCTGGCAATTTCCATATCTGCTCCCTTTTCACTGCCTCATTCTCTCCTTCACAGATAAAAGATAGGTGCCTTCCATCTTCAGTTGTATTTATTATTTATTTACTTCATCTATACTCCACTCTTCTCCACTGTGGCAGCCAAAGCAGAATTATTATTGTCCTCTCCTCCTTATCCTCACAACCCTGAGAGGTAGCTTAGACCCAAAGTATGTAACTGGCCAAAAAAATGAGCTACACCATCCTGACTTTTGTGGAATGGCTACTGTTGAACAATAGAAAACAGCCAGACCTACTTGAGTCATGCAAGTCAGGTAGTATCAGTTATTGCCAGGCCCGGGCTTGGCTCTGATGACTCTCCCTCAAGGGACAAACAGCCCTAGAAAGGACCTCACCTTGCCTTTTACTCAGAAAAAGCAACGCTGTGGTTGCTTAGAAGCAGCCACAGAAAGAATCTGTTTCTTAAAGCTACAGGTGATCCTTTTATTATTTGGGGGCCTTCTTAAACCCCCACAGGCATGTTTTAGTTTTTAGATTTCACAATTTTTTCAAACCTGAGGCTTTTTTTCAGGTCTGTAGATAGATCTAGCTGCCCCCTTCACAGCTCCAATCACCAGATTTAATTATCCTCCGATTTGGCTAATAGAATATGCAAATGGGGACCAATGTTCCCTCTAAGCTGCAGAATCTTGTGAGCACAAATTCTACTTTGTGAGCTACTGGCATTAAAGTTGTGAGCTACTGCATAAATTATTGTGCTCTGGGGCTATTTTTTTAAGGGCTAATTCTGCCCTTAAATTCAGCTTGGAAACTCTAGCTGGTACCAAATACCACCACTTGGTTATTATTGGCAGATAGGCAAAGAGGTGTATTGCACCTGTTTTTCAGTCACTTCAAACTTTGGACTCATGCATCTGCAAGGTCACATCTGCTGTGTTCTACTGCAAGAGCTTTGCTGATACGATCAAAGCTTTCTGAAGGTGTCATCCTCCAAATGGGTAAAAACAACAGGGTCCATATGTGAGGTTTCTGATGTGGTCTCCACTTTATGGAGTGACCTGCCTGAGGAGGTCACTTATATCATTCTGCAGAATGAGCAAAACAAAGATGTTCTGGAAGGAGGAAAGCATTTTTATGAAAGAAATCGGGCTGTAGTATAATGGAATGGTCCAGTAGTCTATTGCACTGTGCATGTATTATATTGGTTTTACTGCCCTGCCGTCTGCTTTGGTAATTCATTTACTGCGTTGCATTTGGCAAGGTGTGTCATATATATGTGTGTGTGTGTGTGTGTGTGTGTGTGACTGTGCGTCTGCATTGTCTTCTAATTTTGTGATCCTAGTCTTATTGGGTTGTGCATTGGATATCTTATGCTGCCTACTTGCATTGTTTTTATATTTTGTACCCACTCTGAGTCTCAGCAAGAAAGATGGGCTGAAAATGAATTAAATAAATAAATATAACTGTGTGCCACTCCAGCTGCATATGTACATCTCATGAGATGGATAGAATACAACTGCCTGGACACAACTCCACATGGCAAAATGTTTCTGTGTAGCAATTTCAACTTTACCACTGGGGGCGGGGGGGGGGGGGAGGTTGCTATACCGAGGATAATTTGAATTACTGGAATTGCACAGGAAGCCCATGTAGTTGTATCAGTGCACACATATGGCCTAATCCTTAGTAAGGGAAGGGCCATAAAGTTCTGAAAGGATGAAATTCCTCTGTATCTCATGCAATCCTTGTCCTTCAGTGCTCATGTTTATCGAGGACTGCTGTATGTTTTATAGTGTGCAATCAGGTATGTTTGTGTTTTATTAAATCTGTGCCACTTAAGCACTCAAATAGCTGGTTTTCTCACAAAAAAGGAAAAAGGAAAGGTCCCCTGTGCAAGCACCAGTCATTTCTGACTCTGGGGTAACATTGCTTTCACCACGTTTTCACAGCAGACTTTTTATAGGGTGGTTTGCCATTGCCCTTCCCAGTCTTTTACACTCCCCCCCACCCTGCAAGCTTGGTATTCATTTTACCGACCTCGGAAGGATGGAAGTGTCAGCGAAGGTTCATTGAAGTTCCCAAAATGAGCAGACAGTTATTTGAAACAAAGTTGCGTTTATTGTATTCTCCAAAGTTACTTCAGCATGAAAGACACTGGAACTGATGGCTAGCAGTTCGAGTCATTGGTATTTAACATTATACATCAAAGCATTCACATCTACCCCCAATTCCCAAAACAAAGGCTGTCTTTGCATGTGAGACATTTCACACGGCTTCCCCTTATCTCCTAAAGTTGGTGGTTACATTTCCCGGCGGCAATGTCCTTGCTGCCTCTAGGGTGGTGAGAATCGGCCAGGCACTTTCTACTTCAAAGACTGGCTAACAACCTTTGATATTCCTAGGAAGCTACTCTTGGGCTAGCCTCTACTTGGCCCCCCTTCTACTACTATACTAATATGAGTTAGTAAACATATATCTTTATTAATCAGTATGGTTAGTGATCAGTATTCAAGAAGAGTATCAATGAACCGAGTCTGACAGGAAGGCTGAGTCAAAAGAGGTGGATAATTAATGCTTTCCTGATCACTGCATCTATATGTAACAATGCAGCAGAAGACTTTCAATGGCCTTACCCCACAGTTGGATTCTGGATTTAGGTTTAAATGACAGATGGACATACTAACAAATCAAACAGTAGTTCATCCAAAGGATTACGCACTCATTGAAGCTATAACAAACCTGGTTTCCTGCTAAAACGAGTTACAGGGGAGGTTGCTCCATTCTTCATAATTTTATGGCCAGGGTCAACTGGGAACCAGAACAGTTTCTTTAGCTCCATTTGGACTGTGACATTGTACACCATCTTGGCATTCAGAGCTTATGCACATCCACATGCATGTGTAGTCCCCAGCACAAAAATGATCATATAGAGGTCAGATGTGGGGCAGGTTCAGTCCTGACCTTCCGCACACCAATTTTTTACTCTCCAGCAAAGGGCTGTCATGCAGTAATGTTGGGTGTTCCTGTGCCCATTTTCACATTGCATTTATTCTGGCTTCATAATTTAATTATAACTCTAGACAAATATGTTCATTTAGCATACTTTCACCCTACCAATAAGCCTGTGCAACAGAACTAGATATACACTGCAGTGAATAAATAAAATTGCCTTGTATGAAATATAGTATTCACCATATCTCAGTAAAATAAATTATACATTGAAGTTTGTTTTATATATGAAGTTTTGGATAATCAGCTATGAATATGCAAGATGTGTCTGTTAAATATACACACTTTGGCACAAAATATGCAAGTTTTACTATAAAATTCTAAATTTTAACAATAAAAAGTGTAGCCTTTTCCATAGCATGAAGGTGCAACTTAATTGATAACAATAAATCGCCAAGAGAACATTTAAAAACAATGAGTGGATTCAGTTTGCACCTAACACACTCTGTTCACACCTCAGTTTGATGTTATGATTTGGGGGATGTAAGATTGCCCAAGGTTATTAAAGAGGTACACTTTGATCTTAGAAACTATACTCCCCCTATCTAGATGTTTTCGTAGTTAACTTTGATGTTGGACTTCCCTTGTAATGGAGAATGCAAGTAGTGTTCATCACAACTGCTCGGTATATATTTGTAATATCAGTCTGTGACCCTTGGGAGCATGCTCTGTATTAGTGAAATTAGAGGGAGTTGGCAGGGGCTAATTGATACTATCATTACAACAAACACCTCATTTCAGTTTTGGCATTTCTATATATTGATCATAGACAAATCCAGGTCCTTTCCAACAGGAAGAAATTATTTCTCTCCACAGCATGACTGTACCTTTGAGATAGATGCTTTGGTTTTTATCTCTTTATCACTGGCTACACCTACTGGTATCATAACACAACAAACATTCTAAGATTACCATTTATAATACTTCCCCCATGAATACTTCTCTACTGATGAAGTTACTACCATTGATTTTGAATGTCTCAGGCAAGTACACAACTGATTTCTTTCATTATTCCCCATTTGCTCCTCTAGGTTTTGAAGAAAGGTGTGCCTAAAAAGAAAGGTATGCCTCAAAAGAGAGAAACATTGAAGCTTGAATTTTTCTGTGTATGTCAAGCCCATCTGTGTGTTTGTGTGTAGGGGATTGTATAACATTTGCAGTGCACTGGAAAACTTTCTGCTGTATTTTTGTGGCACAAAAATAAACACAAAGGGTTATGTAGTTTCTTAGAGAAAGTGCATAGAATCAGAGAAACCAACTTTATGTCTCTATGATTCTATGGTTTTAGTGTAGAAAGTCAGTTTGGGGACAGAGTTAAACCAGGATTAAAGCTCTGGTGTGAAATTGGTCTCTTGCTGATGGTAGTCTATTGACTTGGTATGGAACCCCCACCTCCACTTCCCTCCATCAGAGGCAAGATTTTCTCTCTGTTTCTCTTTCCCTTAACTGAATGAGCTGTCCTAATAATGTGTTTTCTTCTTTGCTGAAGAACTTTGGCTGTCTCACTCTGACAGAATACCATAATTTGGCTGTTGGCTCAGCCCAGTAACCTGGGAAAGAATCAGCAGCTCCCTTTAACTTAAACAGCTTAAATGGCTCTTGGGACATTTTGAAATTCAGAAATAATAAAATATTTTATTTTACATAGAGAGGAAAGTCATGTGAAATAAGGGGTAAAATTCCTGAGCTAACTCAGTATGGATAACTCTGAGATAAAATCAGTACATACACAGATTTTAGTTCTTATGTTTCAATGTAATTAAGAGTTTTTTACGCCATTCATAATTACTTAAATTTTTATGTTGAGAAGCTTTTCTTCCAGTGTTTCCCCTTGTACACTTTCTTTCTGTATTCTCTGATTATTTTGGTTTCCAGAATGCTAGTACACTTTTCCTAGCATCCAAACACCAGTACTGTTCTTGAGTTTTTAACTGGCTCTTAAGGTCTTAAGCTCTTAAGGCAGTTCCTAACCATACCACACCAGACCAGGAATCTTTGCACTCTTCAGAGCTGACTCCCTGTTTGTCTGGGTAGGAAAATTCTCCTCTCACTAGAGAATCTATTCCTTTTCTTTAACTCAAATGGGGGGCGGGGTGTGTGTCTCCATTTAACTACCCACTTGTCCTTGCCAGCTTTCCAGAGAGAGCCAGTTTGGTGTAGTGGTTAAGAGTGATGGACTTTAAGTTATTTTGGCTACATTATTTTCAAATCAGAAGTTTTTTCTCCATACCGCTAACACAGAATGCCCTAGCCAGACCTCAAACAGAGTTTGAAAATATATTACATACACTAGCTGCTGATGATTCTAAACTCATATCTAGATTGCGTAAAGTTTTGCTCAACTTAGACCATATCCCTTCCTTAAAATATCAAATATTATGGCAAACTGATTGTAACACAAAATTTTCTGACGGCTGGAAAGAAATATGGTCTTCCCCATCTTATACCTCTAAAATTTCCACCATTAGGCTACAGTCCTATAAGCTGCTAATGCGTTGGTACTTACCTCCAATAATACTTCACCACATGCACAATAGCATAAGTTCAAACTGTATAAAACAATGTGAGGAAATAGGCAACTATTTTCATTGCTGGTGGATATGCAAGCACATACAGAACTTCTGGGAAAACATCATTCAACATATAGCACTTATTACAAGTACAAACTTACCTTTAAAACCTGAAGTCTTCCTTCTTGGCAAATGGACTGACCCTGGAAAAAATTAGACAAATTCAGAACGAGTACATATATTAACATCTGCTGCATGCACCATCCTGGCAGCGCACTGGATTGATAAAAATCCCCCTTCTATCCTAGCTTGGCAACAAAGACTGTGGGAATATTTCATAATGTCTAAGATTTCTGTTCAGACTCAAACCCCTCTGACGGAAAATTATGAAACATTTTTTATTGCTGTATGGTACCCGGTGATAACTTACTTATCTGAACTAAACATTTTGCCACGTCAAATGCTGTATAGAAAGATGTTATATTTTTAGTCCTATTCAGAAGCTTGCAGCCTGCAGCGTAGCTGCTAGGCTGCTTCTGCACTGTTTGCCTCCCTGGGAGGGAAGAGTCAGAAGTTGCCCATTTGGGCGCGCAATATGAGGGGCGGGGCTAGCCGCTTTAACAGCTAGCTCCACGTTCCCCTCAGTTCATTAAGTGTCAACTCTTTTACTTTAGCTAGTTTGGAAAGGTTAAAACAAAAAATAATATAGATAACAATAATGGAAATACCCATTGTGCTTTCGTTTTAATTATTGACTGCAATAATTATTCTTCTTTTTTTCCCTTTGTTTTGTTTTTATTTCTGAAAGGAATATGTAATTATAACTGTAACAAGAATTGTAGCTATTTCTGCTATAATTATTAGCTTTGAATATTGTAACCAAACTTTAAAATTAAAATAAAGTTTATGCTGTTGTCAAAAAAAAAAAAAGAGTGATGGACTATAATCTGGAAAACTGGGTTCAGTTCCCCACAGATTTAAGCCACAGATTGGGGCATAGAGACCAGGGCCTGGAAAGAGGAACAGTTGCACTTGTGAAAAAAGTAGGACTATGGCACACATAACCAGATACAATCAGGGCTTTTTTTGAGCAGGAACACACAGGAATGCAGTTCTGGCTGGCTTGGTGTCAGGTGGTGTGGCCTAAAATGCAAATGAGTTCCTGCTGGGCTTTTTCTACAAAAAAAAAGCCTTGGATACAAGAACCTAAGAGATTACATAGTTGAATTAATAGATTATTCTGGTAACATATGAGCACCTGTTTCCCACTCTGGTGCACTGGCACAATTGATTTATGCATTTGTTCTCAAACTTGAAATTGTAATGTTGGATCCAGACTAAATTTCCCATCAGTTGAATTGAATCATCCTGGCTCCCCCTTCCACTGCAGCCCATTGATCTACATCTAATGCTGTTCTTGGGTGCTTGAAGACCATGGGGACAGCATGGCAGGAGTCTGCAGTGGGAAAGAAGAATCAGTGGATACTGCTTGTTTACAGTGCAATCCTAAACAGAGCTATGTCCTTCTATCTCATTTCACAACAGTGGACTCTGCTTAGGATTTCACTGCTTGTTTGGATCCAACTTTGGATCCAGCTTTGAATCCAGAAGATGTAAGGGCCTTGCGGGACCTTTCCCAGTTCCGCAAGGCCTGTAAAACAGCTCTTTTTTGACTTGCCTTTAGTTAAACTACAGTATAAGTAGATGCCCAACATCGCTGAGTGTAATGGTACCGACACTAGCACCAAAAATTGTTTTAAATTATTTTAAACTGTTTTAAATCGGTTTAAATTGTTAATTGGTAATGATAGTTAATTTTAATTGTTTGCTTATTGTTCTATTGTTTGGGTTTGATTGTTGTTAGCCACCCTGAGCCTGCTTTGGCAGGGCGGGCAGGATATAAATGTGAGGAATAAATAATAAATAAATAAATAACTTGTAGTATATTAAGTAGAAGCTAGTCCAGTAAAGCTGTCTATGATTTTTCTGTTGAGATTAACCAAGTGCAGCAAAACTTTCCATTTCCTTTTTTCATGAAATCACCAGAGAAACTGATTAATACAGGAATGTTTTCCCTGGACACTCTCCCACTTGCTGTGTAGCATAATGCAATCCTGTTTAATTCTGCAACACTGAGCAAAGTTCCAAACCGGAAACACTTTCATTTGTTTATAGAGAACATTTATGTTTTGTGTTCCTCTTTTCCAGAGGAAAAGATTATTTCTTTTAGAAGCTTGATTCTATTCTTCTACATTTTAATTTAAAATACTCCTGGTTTCCAATGTATTGCACAGTCTATATATCAAACACTAAATGTAATTCATGCTGCATCCATCTAAGAGAAGCTGGACAGGGGAGAAGGTCCCGGCTTCATGTGACATTTCTGAGATTACCACACGTAGAAACAGAATCTTATATGGTAGGGACCTGCACTTTGAGCTATAAGTAGTTGGTGACAGTGTATCAGGTTGGAAGAAATATTTGTCAGTGAGAGACTGGATTGTGCAGTGTACTGACTAGGAGATCTGCTTGCTGAATCAAACCAAAGGCTCTTACGAGCCAGTGTTTGGCCACCAATTCAGCTAATCTAAAATCACACAGTAATCTAGACCACACAAAGTAACATTAATTGCTACCAGGCATATCAGTTTCCTGGAGAACATATCCTGTCCTTTTATTAGAAACCTAGTTACATGTCATTTACTTCCATGAGGTGAAAAGCTTCAGCTGTCCATTTCTACACATTAAGCCTCTAAAGGGACAAGACTTCTTTTTTTTGTGGGCAACCATAGTAACTACTAATTGTTATTTGTAACTAACATCTGGTAATTAGAGGTATACTGCAATAGCTTGTAGAGATTCGGTTTCTTTACTGTCATGATTCATTCCCTTTGATAGAGTCTGAATTCTACGTGAAAGATTATTGCCATATCTGTGGCAATGAATTCTGTAGGTTAATTTAATGCTGCAAGATGAAATAAAGTTCATGCTAAGTCCCACTACTGTTTTCATTAGGTGAAGTTTTATATTTTGAAAGCAAATAATTACTCAGTGTTTACTATAAACATACTGGGTAGCCACATTTGTCTGTAGCAGTAGAAAAAAGTAGCACCTTAAAGACTAACAACATTTGTGGTACAGTATGTGTTTTTGTGAGTCACTGCTCACTTCTTCAGAACATTCTTTAACGTGCTCCAGAATTCTTACTCTTTTCTATGAACACATTGTTAATTATTTGGTATATTCCACCTGTGAGTTTTTGTGACTATAGATGAAGTAGTAAGTAGATAAAACTATAAACATTATACATTTCTTTCCAAAATTAAATCTGGGTAGCATGCAGCTTGACTTATTTTCCCCATCCTTCTGGAAGGGTTTACACAGTTAGGACCTTGTCATTATGTTCATTTGTGATCTCTTTTATGGTCTGAATTTTGTGCTAGAGGTTGGTAAATAGAGAACCTGGGGCTGATGACTCAGGATTAGAATTTCCGTTTCCTTCTTTCCCTAGTTCATACAAATCATCTGCAAGTGCTATATGTAGCCTGCCATTCTGGAACAAGCATGTGTGACTAGGGATTATTTCTCGTTGCTGCACCATTAAGTCAAGGCAGAGTTTCTTGCAGTACAATCCTATGCTTGTGCACACTTGCTTGGTTGACCTTGAGCCAGTCTCACTCTTTGTGCCTTCATCTATCTGGATTGTTATGAGTGTGAAATGGAAGACAGGAAATACAGGGCCCTCTCGGTGGCAGCACCAGAGTTATGGAATGCTCTCCCGGAGGCCATAAAGGCCCTGCGGGACCTTCCTACATTCCGCAGGGCCTGTAAGACTGAATTGTTTCGACAGGCCTTCGATGCTTAAACTGAGAGAGAGCTGCCACCTGACATCAGCTAGAGTTCCCGGTGACCAACCGTCTGAAAAGCAGAACCGTCAACATAGTAATGGTACAGCACCGTGGAATAGTTTTTAAATTTTAATTGTATTAATGTTTTATAGATTTTATTGACTTATTGTTTTAATCGTGTAAATGACTGTTGTAAGCCGCCCTGAGCCTGCTTGCAGAGAGAGCGGAATAAAAGTCTAATGTAAATAAATAAATAAATAAACTTGCTGGAGATAAAGTGGAATAAAAATATAATCTTTTTTAAAAAAAACTTGGATACTGGTTCCCACTTAGATCAGTTGCACTTACTCACAAGGTAGTGTACATTGGGTTTCTGCTTCCTTTACTTGGTGTATAAAATAATTAAAAATAGAACTTGGTGCCAAAAAGTGATAGTTCAAAAATCTTAATTCATTTATTGTCAGGAGAGTGCATCATACCTTAAACTCTAGCATACGGATCTGAGTGGATAAATACATGGAAGTTAGAGATGTGAAACTATTATAGCTTTTGCTGTTGCCTTAGCTACAGCAAAATGAATGATTTCCCCCATATAAGAAGCAAAGCAATATTCAACTTTCAGTAATAAATAATTAACTGTGTATAAATAAATGAATGTTTATATAGTAAAAATACAAATGTACTGTACATACACCCTGACCTATTTTTCTCCTTGAATGCTTCGTCACAAGAATTAGTTAAAAAAATTAATAACATAAAATATTTCTGTTTATAAGATCTTATCAATGGTGATTAAATCTATAAAATAATTCAGGCATTTATCTTTCTTATCTTATGAATGTTTGATCAAGCTTGATATTTGCTTTAAATTAGCACTGTCAAATATACATTTTGCAAAATCTCCCAAATCATGAAAGATTTATCATTCCAAATGTATTTGGATTATTCTCTAGCTAATCATGTAGATGGAAAAAAAATCAGTAGTTCAGTAACCAGAACAATTAATTGGATTAAATCCTTTAAAAATATAGCCTTCCAATTTTAGTCAACAGTATATGATGTAATTATATAACTTTATCTCAATCTAAATAAAATCAATGGATGAATTCCTTTGTGTCTAAACACAACCTTGTTATTCAGTTGTTGTGTGGGATTCAAACATCCTCTCTTAAGGGAATGCTTCGGCTGAAGGAACAGCACATTTTTGCTCAGAACACAAAGTGCACAGTTTTGTTGCTGGTAAATGGTGGGTCTTCCCTCAGCCAGCCCTTCCATTGCTATTCTGGATGTGATTGTGGTACCTATTGCATACAGCCCATGTCAACAATATAACTCTTCCTGGTTTGTGACTACGGGTGTTTTTACACTGACAGTTTGTGCCTCTCTATCACCGCATTGGAAACTCACCTTTTACATTACCTAACATTCTCACAACTGCTTTGCATCATTGCTGCCCGAAGCATCTACATTGGTTTGGATGAGATGAGTTCTGGCGCTGCTGCTGCAACATTTTTCTCAAAACTAGTTTTGATCCGGTCATTTCTCTACAAGTGTTTCAAACTTGTAGAAGTTTTCATGCGTTTTAAAAGACTCCTCCAAAAGCCACAAGGTGCAGTAATTTGCATGAGAACTGATAGCACTTGAAATTTTTACATATTGCTTGCCTCGCCTTGAAATTTAAATTTGTATTGTTTTTGCAGTGTTGACATGATTTCTAAGCAATCCTATACATTTAACTAAGCACTGGTATTCCATCTGCCCTCTGATCAGAGACTCCCTGCCCCAATGGAAACGCTTTCAGCAGGAAATATAGAAGTTTGGCTAAGTAAAATGAGCAGAGCAAATCCACCAATGTAAAAGGAAAATAATTAAAGCGGAATGGTGGCAGGCAATTTGAAGACTCTAAAACTCTGGATCAAACTGAATGTAAAAATACCCTAAGCCTTATTCTCCTCCCTGTTGTGGGCCGCTATACTACAAAAGTGTTAATTCAGCACCAATTTTAAGAGCAAAACCATGCCCACTTCTGTTCCCACCCCATTTATGCACATGTGAAAACTGACAACTCAGTGTTCTTAAATAATCAATGTTTGTAAAACTTTCAGCACAGTTTTGGCTGCTCCAGGAGTAGATCTAAACTCCCCATTACGCCCTACTACCCCATCTTTTCCAGATTGATTTTTTAAAGCATAGTTTTGATTTTGTTACAACACTGATTTTTTAAACTTAATGTTACTACATTGTAATGCAGGGACAAAATGAGCAGTGAGGTTAAATGTAGCTTTCTCCATGCAATTACCCATCCTTGAAGTTCCTTTCCTTTCCTTTTTTGGGGAAATGGCTTAGGTTTTGTCGTCTCACAAATCCCTATCGTTTCTTCATTTCCCCCCCTTCTCTTCCCCTATAGTTCCTAGTATGTTTTCAATGACAATTCAGTCTTTTAAACATCTGGGAATAATGGAATTATATAATTGATTTTATAATCATGGAAACTCACCATGTGTGGTGTTTCCATTTAGTGTGCTTCATAATTATTGAATAAAAGTGTTAGGAATTGATTTTGTCCAGTTTGATGATTGCTAATGGAATAATGTTTTCATTAAGATTTTGTGGGAATCTTCACTGGCCATTTTCTTAGTTGGTGGTTAAGGAGGAGCAGTGGACTTTTGAAATAGCAGCAGCCATGCTGTTTCCCATAATGTACTCAGACATATTACAATGTTTTGATGTTATATTTTTACTGCACACACACACAAAAGGATGTTCCTTCTCTGGTGAGGTACATGATTTCACATTTAGATTGCTTCATAATTATTGAATTATTATGAATTGGAGTATTCAGTTCAATGATCATGGGCCATTTTATAAGTTGGTTCCCCATGATACAGACCTCCTACAACCCCTCAACAGCACATAACACTTCCAAAAGGGCTCTCCCAATGCAGCCCGACAACTCCTCACTGGCCCAATCTCTACACAGCGACTGCTGGAGCCACTAATGCCTGTGTCAGCCAGGCTCGGGGGTGGGGTGTGTGTTTCACTGCCATGTTGGATTACCCAGAGAGGATTTGTGCTGAGGAGGGAGAGAGTTGGCTTCTGTTGAGAAATATTTTACCTTGCATGACACAGTCAGGGGCTGTGCCTCGGGAATGGAGCCAGGACATGGGGGGGGGGGCAGCTTTCGACAACGCATTGCATAGCCAGGGTACTGTGCAGGTGGGGAGGAACACACAACATCACTAGCCTCTGCACAAATCCCATTAATACCTCAAATAACCTTTGACTTTTACAATTCCTGTCTTACTAGGTAGAGAAAATACCTTCACATTCTCTGCAACTGATACTGACAGGCTGTTAATAAGTCCAGAGGGATGACAATAGCAGAGGCTGTGGCTCAGTGATACAGCATCTACTTACCATGCAGACCCTCGCAAGATTAATCCCTGCCATTTTTAAAAAAAAACTCTGCATGAGACACTGAGAATCTGTTGCCACTCTGAGTACACAAAAATTACCTTGCAGGACCAGGGGTCTGCTCCTGACAAAGCAGGGGGTGGGAGGAGGCTTTTTCAATGCCTATTTTGCCCTTTGAGGCAAAACTTTTTGGGCTCACTGCTGATTTCAGCTGCTAGCTCCAGGTTGGTGGGAAATTTTAGAGATTTTGTTATGGAGTCTAAGGAAACCAGAATTTGGGGAGGGGAAAGGCCTTGACAGAATAGAATGCCACAGAGTCCACCCTCCAAAGTAGTTCTTTTCTCCAGGATTGGGACACCGATCTGTTGTCTTGAGTTCAGTTGTGATCCCAGGAGATCTTTAGCCTCCACTTGGAGGTTGGCTACTCTAGCCCTGGTAGCATTCTCTGGGTATTTTGATGCCACCTGACTGGCATGACTTAACTAGACCTGGCTGCTTGCTCCTGTTCATCAACAGCCCCCCCCTCCCCATGACAGCCGGTGTGACTTAACTCCAGATTGGCAAATTCCTGGAGATTTGAGGGGTGGAGTCTGGAGAGGATGGGTTTGAGCAGGGGAGACTGGAGTGGAAAGCTGCAAAATCCATGGACCTCAGTCTCTGAGATTGGTAACTATAGTCCCTCTAAAACTGCTTTTCCCCATCTCCTCCTTGATTTCCTCTTAGCTACCTTGTTTGTTTGTGTGTGTGTTTCTATTCTATTCCTATTTCAATAAAACCCAATCTAGTTGCACTTCTGATGTTTGTTTTGAGAGTTCTCAAATGGAAAAATCCACACAAACATAAGTAGAGAATCCCAGTTACCCTCTCTTGCTCTGTCTCCTTAAGCTAATATCCCTCAATTTAAAAGGAGACTGCCTCTTTGGGTAACAGTGTGTACGTGTGATGAAGCTAAGTTGCCATCTCTTTAAACAATGAAAATATATGGAGATTTGGAATCAAGCCTATCTGAACTCAGTGGGCATAAGATAGAGATAGGATCACTCTGTGAGGCAAACATGTGTCAGGTCCTAGAAAGGAAAAAAAAATTACATCAGTTCAGCTTTGCGATTGATGTTATTGCTCAAAGCCTCCTGAGATTGCTTATTGGGAATTGCCTGATTGAAAATTATGCAATGACAAAGATTGTTGGTTTTGTTAATACAGCTATCATAAAGTTGCATTCTTTCAATTTGATTTAGCAACCAGTTGCTGACTATAAATTTATTTGCTGCATGAGTGGTATCAATAATAGCTGTAATAGATATGTTTAGAACACTATTACAATTAAGTTATCCTTAAGAAAAATAATATCATTCCTATTATTTTTTCCTTTTAGCTGTGATTCTTTTAAGGGTGGGCCCCATCTTGGGGAGGTTTGTGGACTTGTTTCATCAACTGAATGCTCTTATTGGTTCATCATTAACAGATTTGCAGTATGAGCAATGTCCAGGGCACTTTAAAGCTACTGTCCCATTTTAGGATGTCATTTAAAACGTGTCTGAAGGACAGGGATGTGCTTGAGGAAGAACAGCTTCTCAGATTCTATTATGTCTTGTTGACTGGAAAAATCATCTCTTTCCTCAACACCATCCCATCAACTCTGGGAACTGCTGGAAATATGGCACAGAGTCCAGAAATACATGCTGGGAAAGAGGTGGGTATAGGCAGCTCCGTTCTATTTCTCTTGTAATCTGATTCTGGCCAGAAAACTGTTACTGTCACACCCAAGGTTTACTGAACTGCAAGCAGGAAAATGGACATTGCAAGCAAAGAAACTAATCTCTGTAAGTACATGTGTGTGTTGTGAACTTCAGAATTATTTTCTTTAAAAGCATGCATGGGGGACCTCATTCAGAGTATGGAGGCATTAGGCAAGATTTCCATAGTTTAGCCTCGACCCCTCCCTAAAGTCCCCTATGCTGAATCTCTGGATTATCTAAATAGACAACATGCTCTACCCAGCTTGGCAGACTCCTTCTCTTTGTTCATTCCTTTTCTCTTAAAAACTCACATTTCCCCTTTTTAAAATCCCTTCCTGTCCCATTTCTCCTCCTGGTCATTTCCTGGTGCAGAATTCTCACTCAGTCAGAGGCTTGGCTCTCTTTCAATTCCCCTCTCCCCTCATGTAACTTTTAATATGTATGTCCTTCTGAACACAACAATTGCACTGATCCATTTGCTTGAGTATCTTTTCAATTCTTGTACACCTGTATTTCCCTTAATAAATTCAGTCCCTTGGTTTGGAAAAAATCTGGTTGTTTCATGATTACTGGTACCCTATTTGAGGCACTTTGAGCTTGCTTGCCCACAATCCAGGTAAAGAGCACATGTTCTGCTCCCCCCTAATTGGCAAGTGTTTCAGTTTCCAAAGCTGGCCTGGTGGTAAAAGTGGGAGGAAGGTTCCCTTGACATTGAACTTAAATTGACTGTGGTTCTGAGTGAGTGTCCTGAACTCAAGTTAAAGAGCGCACCCATGTCTAATTTTTTTTTAAAAAAATTATTTACTTTATATTTGTATCCCACTCTCTTTGCAACTGGACTGAGGCTGGTAAAGGTCAAATATTATTTAAAACAATACAATACTAAAACTACTAAAATCAATAAAATACAATTACAATTATGCTAGATAAAATTCATGATGAATTTCAATACATTGCTCAGCAGGCAATTCAGTTTCAAAATTAACTCTTTTAAATTAGACCCCATGTGAAAAGCTTATGCAAGAGTTATGACTTACTTTTAAAATATATTTGCAGAATGTGAGGCAGGCAAAGGCTGAAAAGAATAGCCATTAAGTTTGCAATGGAAGAAGAAAGACGTGGTAAACAACTTTGACCTGGGGTACTTGAAGAACTGCCTCCTCCCATACTGTCCAGCCACTAGGTAGGATTGTTCCCACAAAGTCTGCTCTTACAATTGGTGTTGAGGAAACATCATCCCATTATGCTAGAAAACTTCAGCATCCATGCTGAGGCCTCTTTGGCAGGTATTGGACCAGAACCTCATGATCACCATGATAACCAGAGAGCTACCTTGCTATATTTTCAATTCATGAGGTAGATCCCATTCTAAATTTGTTGCTCTGCTGTGGCCTGGTAATCCATGATTTGAAAAGTGGGTGATATCCTTGTCATGCCATGATAATGGTGATGCAAAAGCAGTGTTGTTTTTGTTCGTTTGTTGCATTTACACATCAACGATGGTAAATAGGTAGTTGTTCCATGACAGTTGTTTGCAGGAAGAACCATCCAGTTATCTTCTGAGTCCTGGAGTACAGATGGAGGGCACATGATATATCAACTTGGCTGGAGCTAAAATGTCTTGATGGAGACTTCTTGGGGCACCTATACACACTGCTTTGAGGGCTATGATATAAGAAAGTTAGGTTATAAGATGAAACAGAATAACCTGTCTTTATGTTTTCAGTTTGTGGGACCCTTTACATTATTTGCTTGAAAATTTATTAGCACGAAAAAGGATCTAATTGAGGAATGTGTTTGCTGTTTTGAATTAATGCAGTTCTTGTTTCTGGTGCTGTCACAAATATTACTTCTCTTTGGTCAGACTGCAAAGGACAGAATAGAATTACACCCCCAATGCTCTTTGTCTTATTCTTTGCAGTCCAAAAAACAAAACAAAAAGGCAAGTCCCTTGATTCACAGTAGGTTGTGCTTAGCCGGTCCTAACAGGCTACTGATGCTTTTCACCTTTAAATTATTTAGATCTGTCGGAGATGTCTGAATCTCTTTCATCTTAGCCTTGTGTAAAATGCTATTTTTTCATCATACAGTTAGTATCAAGCATCAGTTATCACAAGCATGCTTGTGGCCTAATCCAACCCTTATGGTACTGAAAATTCTGCCTTGGGCCTTCCAAAGTTCTAAAAGGTCTACAGGGACTTTGATTCCTCCAGAGCAGCTCCTAGCACTCCCTGGCTTGCCCGAAGAAACAAGAACACAACCCAAAAATTATATAATCCACATGTAGGATTTCCTAAATGCATTGCATACTGAGAGAAATAATTGTGTGGTTGATGCTATAATGGGCTTCCAGCCTTTAAAATGAATACATGGAAACAATATAAAGTATGTGCTGCTAAATGTGAAACAGTGTCTGAATGGAAGACTTGACTCCCAATGGATAAGATTATAGGAATCTGTTTACATTCTGTGTCTGTTTTCTGTGCCATTATTATTCACTGTAAATGTTAGCTGCCTTTCCAGAAAATAGAATTGGTTTATGTTTCCATATGCACTGCTATCAGTAGTTTTAGAAGAACACAAATGGTACATAAATGTGTGGGAGTGGAGGAAACATTAAGTTATTACCTGCCAGGATTTAGCAGTGGTGCCTAGGATAGTGCGAAATCCAGATGATCAGATCACATATGTTTCATATGGTAGCTGATGGCTGATTCACTGGGTGTATTTATTTGTTTCCATCTCTTAAAATATTTATAACTTGCATTTTCACATAGTTCAAGGATGCATAGAATTGACAATTAAAACTCTGCCATTTGAAACCAATAGAATGAAAACCTACGGAAACCCCCTCCCCCAATTCCTTAAAAAAATGACTGCAGTTTATATCTCTTTAAAAGGCCTGGGGTGGGGGGGGGGGACCAGCCTTGCAGCAGCTCACGAAAATTTCTAATGGCAGCGTTTCCCTCATTTCCTCAGGGAGCCCATTCCACAAAATGGGAGCTGCAATAGAAAAAGTATGGGCTCTGGTTGATACCAGGTTGCCACCTTAAGTGGGGCAATAGCCAGCAGAAAGTTGTCTAAGGACTGTAGTTGATGCACAGAGATACATGGGAACAGATGGTCCTTTAGATATGTTGGTCCTGCACCATGAAGGGCTCCAAAAATTATAAGCACACCTTGGATTGGAAACCAACTGGCAGGCAATGTAGCTGTTTTAAGATGAGCAAGTTATGTTTCCATGGGCTACTATCCCTGACAATAATCAGGCTGCTGCACTCTGGACCAGCTGCAATTTCTAAGTTGTCTTAAAGGGCAGCCAAATATAATTATATTAATCCAACCACAAGGTTGCAAAACCACGCATCAGCATAGTCAAGTCAGCCTTTATTGGTATCAGCATAGCCAGATCAGCTGAGTATAAGAAAGGAATGAGTTGGCAAACCAGATGCAGCAGATAAAAAGCATTCTTGACCACAATCTGAATCTCATTTTCAGATAGCAAGGCTGGGCCCATGATGAGCACTACCTGCTCTGCAAATGATGGTGCATCTTCAGATGTGTGAACTGCCCACTTTCAAAAGCATTGCATTTGAAGTTAAATGAGGTGATTTTGTTCTGTAGTGTGAAATGACATTTATGTGGAACTGAATGATATAGAGATTCCACTTTCCTGTTGACAGACCTTTCTGTGTCAACCCTACGGTATTTCTGTTAGAAAAGTAGCCCCTTACGATAAATTTTTTTGATGAGGAGCATGAGTACTCCAAAGGGAAGTAGGAGCGCCAGGTCCCCACCGTCTCAAACTCTTTGCCTGATGTTAGGAATCCAGTGATGTTGTGGAGTGAAGCCTGGTGATATCACATTGAATAGCAGCATGACATTAGTACTTTTTAAAAAACATACTTTAATTAATTATTTACCTATTAAAGATCAACATCACCCGAAAATAAATCTGTAACCAAACAAAGCTTTCCTGAGCTTTCAGATTTCCCCCCAAAAGGTTACATTGTACTGATCCATACATGTACGAACAGAGGTAGGGCAAGAGTGAATTCCCTATTTTAAAATTACTTAGCGAAATATCCTCGTAGTCTCCAATACTATCAACTAGCTTGTACAAATTATATAACAATATCTTCTAGTACATACTCTTTACATTATTTATAACCAATCATACAGTTTCTTCCATTTCATAGCAGCCTCTTGTTTAGATTTACCATTTACTAGATTTGTTAATATATCTAGTTCTGCAATTTCTAAAATTTTCGCAATCAGATCATCTATTTTTGGTATTTTAAGTTGCTTCCATTAAGCTACGTAGAGGATTCTAGCTGCAGTTATCATATGTCACCAAATGCCAATTCTCTTTTTCAGCTCGTTGTTGCACTATACTACCGTAAGCAGAAACATCTGAGGAGTAAACGGAACTACTGTTTTCAGTACTTTTTGAATCCACTCATGTACCTTCTCCCCAAAATTCCTAGCTCTCTTACATAACCACCATGTATGAAAGAACATACCTGGTTTCTCTTGACACTTCTAACATAGATTTGAGGCTTTAGAATAAATTTTAGACAACCTACAAGGTGTCAAATACCAGCAGTGAAACATTTTTAGTAAGTTTTCCTTTAACATCACCGATTTTGTTATTTTATAGCTTGTTTTCCACATTTGACACCATTGATCTATATTTATTTCCATACCTATATTTTGTGACTATTTAATCATAGTTTCCTTAATAGTTTCATCCTCTAACTTTATCTGTAACAAATAGCCATACATGTTTTTACCAGCTTTTCCTCTGATTCTAGTAATAATTTTTCAAATAAATATTTTGGTGGCAGAACCCTGTTACCTTGTCTTTATTATATCTAGATTTTAACTGGATAGTTGGCTACCAATATAATACCAAATCCTGTTTCTTTGTCAGACTCTTCCCTCAAGGTACCTTCATCTGATAAAAGATCCTGGTATCTAATTATCTTGTTTGAGTTGAGAAGTTGTGGTTGTGTAAATGCCTCTATTGGGGAGACCCATCTCGGTATTTTATTATATGTTTTTTCTTTACTTTAATCCATGTTGCTAAAAGCGATTTCCTAATTATATGGTTGTTAAAATATTTATGACACTGTATATTATACCAGGTGAAAGCATCCCAACCTAATTTAAGATCGTGACCTTCAATAGCTAGCAGCCTTCTATTTTCAAGATGAATCCAGTCTCTCACCCAAACAAAAACATTAGCTTTATGGTAAAGTTTCCAATCCGATAGGGCCACCCCTCCTCTTTCTCTCATAATGGGGCTTTTTACCTTGCCAGATAAACTTTGAGGTGATTTTGTTCAGATTTTGGAAGAAATATTTTTAGGATTTATAGGAATTGTTTGGAACAGAAAAACTAACTTAGGTAAGATGTCATCTTTATGGCAGCTATTCTTCCCAAAAATGATAATTGTAATTTTTCCCAGCTGTTCAGTTGTCTTTCTTTATCTTTTAACATTGTAAGGTAATTGTCTTCATATAATGAGCTACACCTGTTTGTAATATGAACCCCTTTTGATAACACATATTTTTAATCAAGATTTGGGTTTTTTGTCAATTTATAATCCTGCCATTTTTCCAAACTCTTCCAGGTCTCTTAATAGCAAGTCAATTGAGTCTTCTGGATTTTCTAAGATAAAGACCATATTGTCTGCAAAGGCTTGTAGTTTAAATTCCTCTCCTTTAATCTTCAGTCCTCTAATTATTGTATTCTTTCTGCTAGCTATATTGAGGACCTCCAATGTAAGTATAAACAGCAGTGGGCATCCTTGTCTTATCACTTTCCAGAGTTCAATTTTTTCTTAGATCTCCATTAACAATATTTTTTTTCTTCTTGTTTAAAATAGTTAGCTTGAATCATTCTGATAAACTGATCTCCAAAATTCATAATCAAATTATTTATTTATTTATTGGTAAATTTATATTCCGCCCTTTCCCAGATGGGCTCAGGGCAGATTACATCCAGATAAAACCAGTCACATACAATAAAACCAATAAAACCAATAAAATACAATTTAAACAGCAATACGATGATAATCTTGAACTGTTAAATTAAAAAATCCATTTAATATTATTGAAGGCTTCTTCAGCATCCAGAAATATTGACGCAAGTTGTTTATCTGGATTAGTTTCATAATATTCGAGAACATCAAAAATTACTCTTACATTTTTTTGAATTTGTATTTGGGGCAAGAATCCCAACTGGTCTTGATGAATGATAGAATTTAGAACCCTTTTTAGTCTATTTGCTAATATGGTAGCAAAGATTTTATAGTCAACATTCAGAAGGGATATAGGTCTATTCACAATTTCTTTAGGATCTTTCTCTTCCTTATAGATCAATGAGATGTTTGGTTCTCTCCATGTTTCTGGGATTTCCCCTTCATATCAGATATTAATTTCTTAAAAGGCAACAAAAGACAATCCTCAAAAGTTGAATAATACTCAATAAGTAGACCATCAGATCCTGGTGTCTTGCTGTTCTTTTGGGTTCCCCAAGCTTGAGTGATTTCTTGCAATGTTATGGCGTTGATCAAGCTTTTTAATTGTTCATCATTAATTTGTGGAAGGTCTTGTTTTTCTAAGTATTGATGTTGATGGGAAATTTTAACCTCCATCTTTTGGTATAACTCTGTATAAAACTTTCTTACAATTTCTTTAATATCTTTGAGCCTATATTTCTCTATTCTATTTTTATCTCTTAGGGATCTTATCATTTTATTTTCTTTTTCTTTTCTGATTCAGTGAGACAACTAGCTTCCAGACTTACTTGCATTTTCGAAAAACCTTTGTTTTGCATATTTCAGCTTCTTCTCCATTTCCTCTAGATAGATGGTGTTCAATTTATGTTGTAAAATCCTAATTTCTTGTTTCAGTTTTGTTGAGCCAGACTGTATTTTCAGCTAAGTTTCTTTTTGTCTCATTGAATTCACTAAATCTTGAATATTGTTTCTCTTTTTCTTATTTTGCTTGGCAAATTTTTTTTATCACCAATCCCCTAAAAAAAACTTTACTGGCCTCCCAGACCCTTTAAATGAGGTTTCCTCCTGTATATTAATATAGAAATAAGTCTGTGGCTCTTTTTTTTGGTCTGCTTTATGAAGTTTTTATTTTTCAGAATATATGTATTAAGTTTCCAACTATACTTGACTTGAGTTCCTTTCAAAGTTATCAATAATTGTTTATGGTCTGCAAACATTCTTGGTAAAATTTCTACCTCTTTTAAGTTTTTTGCCGTTTCTAGTGTCATCCAGCCCATATCAAGGCGTGACAATGAGTCATGCCTTTGCGAGTAATATGTGAAATCTCTTATATCTGGATTACATATTCTCCAAGTATCCACTAGAACAAATTCTTCCACCATATGTAAAAAACTTATTGGTAATAATTGGCCCACTGTAATTTTGGAATGAAGTTTTCCTATCTTCTCTTTTATCAAATACAGCATTTTAATCTCTAACAATACAGATATTTTCATATTCATAGCGGGTTAATAGCTGATATAGTCTTTTAAAGAACAGTTCCTGGTTCTCATTTGAGGCATATATATTAACCAACAGAAATTTCTGTTCCCCCCCTTATCAATTCAACTAATAAAATTCTTGTGTCCTCTGATTTAAAAACTATTTTAGAGTCAAATTTTTCCTTTACCTATACTGCCAAATCCTTCTTATCAGCATCTGAAGCTGTATATAATTTGCTCCATTTCTTATTTTTTTAAAAAAGCCCTGGTCCTTCTCTTTTATATGTGTCTCTTGTAGACATATAATATCGGTATTGAGTTTCTTAAGCTGCTGAAATGTTTTCCTTCTCTTCTGTGGTGAGTTGAGACCATTTATATTTATCAAGATTATTTTTATTTGGGTTGCCATTTCTTTTATCTTTTGTTTGAAAGTTTTATTGGTTTTCTAGAAAGTTAAGGGGAACAGGTAAGGGGAAATAAAAAATTATAGTTACAGATAACAATACTATTATAATCTAATCTGCATGTAATATACTTTCTTAAAATACAGATATTGTCATATGTTATTATCTCTTTACATTAAATCATCAGCATCTAAATAATATATTTTAATATGTTTATGTTGTAAGTCTTCTTGTTAAAGTATCTATTTAAGCTGTCATTTCCAATAAAATGATATTATAATAAAGAATACAGGAGAAAGGAGATATAAGTTCACACCAAAGAATCTTAAGAATCTTGAGTGTCTAGCCAGGCATATAGTTTCACCCAATATTTTCTTGCTTCTTCATTAGATTTCCCTGCCAACAACTGGGATAAATAGTCCAGCTCAGCCATTTCCAGAATTTTCCCCACCAAGTACATTCTCATGGGGATCTCCTGAAGCTTCCATCTCTGTGCCAAAAGAATCCTAGCCACTGTGTTAATGTGCGCCAACAAATGTCTCATCTCTTTGGAATAATCACCAGGATATATGTTCAATAAAAACAGTTCTGGTTTAAATTGGATTTGTGCCTTCAAATTTTCTGTAATAGTTCATGAACTATCTTCCAATAGTCTTTCACTACCCCACAGGTCTACCACATATGATAAAAAGACCCCACATGTTTAGTACATTTCCAACATTTGTTAGACATGTTAGTATACATCTTACACAATTTCTGTGGGGTTATATACCATATCTGGATTCAACTTGTGTTCTAAACCACCAACTCATTTTAATGTCCATGTTTTCTAACTCTTCCCTCATTTTCAGTTGGTTATCATTTTTCAGCAGTTCTTCATATCTATAACTCTGGTTAGGTTTCAAAAGATTTGGAGGAGTGAATGTTTCCACTGGAGATACCCATCTTGGAATTTTCTGATAAATTCTCGGTTTTAGCCACGACCATGTATGATACAGAGATTTCCAGAACCAGTGATTTTTAAAGTAAGAATGTCCTTCTAATCTTTGATACCATAAATACACATGCCAACCCAAATTGAGGTCGTGTCCCTCTAGCAACAACTGTCACCTATCATTCAGTAGCACCCAGTCTCTTACCCAAGAGAGCACAGAAGCTCTGTAATACAATTGCCAGTCTGGGAGGCCCAAGCCTGCTCTTGGTTTAGAGTCTTGCAATATCTTTAGTTTAATTCTTTCAATACCTGTATTTTTTTTTTTTTTGGCATTCTCTTTTCTCATTCTATAGGCCAAACACCTTCCAGGTTTGTTAGCATGTTCAAAAAAGTTTTGTCTGGCAAATCTCATTTTTTTCTCCATTTCCTCTATAAGCAATAAATTAAGTTGGTGTTGTGTTTCTTTAACTTTATTTTGAAACTCCTGTTTTGTCAGTTATGCTTTTAAATTCTTTTCAGCTTCTCCTGCTTGCGACATTAGTCTTTGATAATTTTCAATTCTTTCTTTTTCTTTGCACTGTATCTGATTGTAAGGCCCCTAAAATATGCTTTAGCGGTATCCCCGACCAGTTGCATCTTTACATCTTGAGTTATATTCTGTTTAAAGAAAGATTCCATTTCAACCTTAGATTCTTTAAGAAAGCCTTTATCTTTTAAAATAGAAGTATTTAACCTCCAAGTTCTTCTCAATTGTGTTCCTTTAAGTTTATCATTACAGAACTGTGATCAGATATGACTCTTGTTTGAATTTCTGTCTCAGCTAGATCTTTAACCAAGTTTGTAGAGAGCCAACACATATCAATTCTTGACCACGTTTGGTGGCTAGCAGAGTAACATGTAAAATCTTTCGATGTTGGTTATCTTGTTCTTCATACAACAACTAGCTCCAATTCTTCTAGAAGCTTCCAAAAACTTGTTGGTAGTTGGAGACCTTTGGCTTTAGTATGTTTATGTGGTTTTTTATCCAATTGTCTGTTAGAAACGGCATTGAAGTGAAGTCTCCTACTGTGCAGTATTCTGCATAATCCAAATTTGACAACCTAAGATGTAAGTTTTTGAAAAAAATTTCTTGATGGTCATTCGGGGCATAAATATTTGCCAATAAGATTTTTTTATTGTCCACCATAACTTCCACTAATAAAATTCTTCCATCTTCTGAAGCATACTGTAGTTGTGGATTAAATTTGTCCTTAACATATATTGCCAATCCCCTTTTCTTTTTTTTTGTATCTGTTGCTATAAACAAATTTCCAAGTTTCTTATTTTTCAAAATTTTTTGGTCTTTAGCCAAAATATGAGTTTCTTGTAAGCAAATTATATCCATTTCCAGTTTTGTTAGATATCTAAAGGTCTTCCTCCTTTTTATAGGAGAATCAAGTCCATTCACATTAACAGAGATTATTGATGCCATTATGGATTTTTCTTATCACTATCTTTTTTATCTTTTTTAGTATGCAGTCTTGTTGGGTATTTCTGTGGTTCATTTGGATCTTCTTCCTTTGAGCCTTCTTCTTCCTCTTTGACCTCCTTCTTTTTCTTCCCCTCTTTTTTCTCCACCCTCTCCAGAAAGTTTTGAGCTTTAAAGATAGAATTTATCCTATACCTGTTCTCTTCATAGGTAAAGTGTAAGCCTTCCAGCATTAGCCATGTATAAGATATTTCTCTTTCTCTCAAAAAGTTTGTCAGGGTTTGATATTCTCTTCTCTTTTGTCTGACTGGCCATGGCACCTCTCTCAAAATTTTCACCGTATTTCCTCTTATCGTCACTGGTTTATCTCTTGCTTGCTTCAGAATACTGTCTCTGGTCTCCTTTCTTGTGAGCTTCAAATGGATTTCACTGGGCCGTTTATTCCGTCTCGTGAAACTTGATGGTACTTGCTTAACTTGATCAAACTCTTCTTCCATCCTTTCAGGTGTCACCTGTAAGATTTCTGCCAAGGCTTCACTTAATATTTTCTGTAAATCTTCAGTCTTTTCTTCTGGTACTTTTTCAAACCTCAGCATGTAAGCTGGAGAGCCAGTTTGGTGTAGTAGTTAAATGTGCGGACCCTTATCTGGGAGAACCGGGTTTGATTCCCCACTCCTCCACTTGCACCAGCTAGCATGGCCTTGGGTCAGCCATAGCTTTGGCAGAGGTTGTCCTTGAAAGGGCAGCTGCTGTGAGAGCCCTCTCCAGCCCCACCTACCTCAAAGGGTGTCTGTTGTGGGGGAGGAAGGTAAAGGAGATTGTGAGCCGCTCTGAGACTCTTCGGAGTGGAGGGCGGGATAGAAATCCGATATAATTATAATCCATTATAATTGTATACAATATAATTGTAATCCATAATGGTTTTTATTCTTGATCTGATTCCCCAAAGTCTTTATAATTGATTTTTCTTCAATTCCCTTGATTTCTTAAATTTTTATTTTATTCAATTTATAACCCACTGTCCCTGAAACTGACTCAGAGAGAGTAACAACTTTAAAAACATACATTCTAAAAGCTTTTAAACATTACAAAAAGATAAGGGTAGAGCAATCCTGAACTGCACGTGTGCTTCATCAGCTGGCCACCATGAAATTTTGGTGCTGCTAGTTGGCTCTCTAAGAGCCAAGTTACACTGTGGCGAAGGTGGGGAGTGAAGGGCAGAGAAAGTGTATCTGGCTGCTTGTGAGACTGTGTCCATGGCAATTCCACTTCATTGTGACCTTTGCAGTGTAGTGTTGAGGCAGCACAGCACAAGGAAAGGGGCCAGTCCCAGAGGCAGATGCCATTGAATGTGAGAGCTGGGGGAAGGGAAGGGTGGCTTTGGAGAGCCCCACTTTCCTCTCCTATCCCCTAACCGAGACCTGTGCTGATGCCAGGCACATGGTCACCATCATTTGTTTTCTCTGCATGCCAGCAAGTTCAATGGGCAGTCCCCCCAATAATTTGAGTCTGACACTGCTGCAGACCTAACTTAAGATACCCCTGTGACCCCCCCCCCCGGTGCTACTTGCACACATTTCTCTTTCCTGAGTGCCAGAGGAACCTCTTCCTGGAGCAGACACATGGGAGCCTCATCCATGCACTCATTTAATTAGCGAACTGCTGCACTCCTGGAAGGTTGCATCACCTTCTTCTGTGTTCCATGCTCACAACAACCCCATGAGGTTGATCAGGCTGAGGGTGTGCATCTAGGATCTAGCCCAAGGCCACACACCTAGCTTCCATGTTACAAGGGGGGGAATGGACTCTGGTATGCAAAGGAGTTCCTGCTACAAATCTGCCCCCCCATCGCTGCCACCGCCATTGCACCTTTCCTTCCCTCCCCTCCCATTCTGCCCGACCCCCACCCATCGCTGCCGCTACACCTTTCCTTCTCTCAGGCCAGGCCCGAGCCATTCTAGTGTATCCTTGCGGCTGCTGCCTACTTGTGAGTAGGCATGGGCTACTTGTGAATAACCCCATGCCTACTCATGAGTAGGCGGCAACCACAGGGCTACTTGAAAGTAGGCGGCAGGCCCAGTGACTCAGGGTGGGGGCGGAGCTCTGCTGCCTAGGGCACCAGAAGGGCTACGGCCGACCCTGAGTATGGATTTCGGTCAAAGGATCATGCATGGCTCAAGGGGGGGGGATACCTTATTGTTAACTTTTATTTTACAAAATTATGATGGAATACTTACAGCATTCACTGTGCTCATAAACTAGCAAACACAGCAACAGAATTTCAAATTTTACAGCTCTGGTAGGACTGGAAGATAACACCAGATGTTCTACTCTGGTCTCTTTTGGCTAGAAAATGTGATGTTGCTTTGCTCATTCAGAATAGGGACACTCAAATAGTATAAACATTTCAGTTTCTTCATGGAAACCCAAACCCTTTATGTTCTTTGTTTCTGTAACTTTAATGTATCTTTTTTTTAAAAAAAGAGAATTATTACAACTTGCTAGTATCTCTTTTGAATGCTGAAGTCTACTAAGCTGTCTTAAATATTCTGCGTCGAGTATTATTCATTTAGTGTTTAATTATGAGTGTTTATATCTTTTTCATGTCAATCAACTGTTCAAAGGCAGTATTCCCACACTGCTGGGCTAAAGAACTTCTGTTTGAAGGAACAAGCGGCATGGGGAATCCTTCCATTTGCTGTTTGTAGCCAGACCAAATAGTTAGTGATTGGGTACTGTCAGTGTATATTAAACTAATGTTATGTTGGAGCCCATGCCATTTGTGATCTTGAAATAATTAGTTTAAGCGGTTAATTCAGTCTCCCTAGCAAATTATACTCACCTATTTTCTCAGTTCCCTTCTTGTGGCATATGTTCTCTGCCACACATTCACCTGTCCAAAACTATTTTTCTTCTATAGAAAGATCAATGTTCTTCAGATTGTAGTGGTAAGGTTTGCAGTCCTATGGGCAGGGGGAGGAGGCTAGGAGGGAAAAGAAGGGAACACAGAAACCTGATTGGGGTAGAACAAGCCACAGCTTTATTGATTATAGCCACAGGAACATTGGCACAGTATAGGGCATAGATCCAGGCATTGCACTGATGAAAACCTTCCCCAGCCCACATGCTAGGGGAAAACCTGGAATGGTTCCCTTGCCACCTGGCAGTGAAGCTGGGTGACACCTCCAAGTTGGACATGGTGCTGCGTTGACCCCTTAAGATGCAGAAGCTCCCCACAATGGATCAAACCCAGTGCCTCAAACCAGCCTCAAACTGTGACAAGACATAGAACATAGCAATATTAATAACCATGCTACTAAACATGTAACCAAGGGAGGAATGGCTGGAGCCAACTGAGTGAGGGCCCAGTGGCAGCATGGCGTAATAACCAGGAGGGCCATACCTCAGACTGAGGCCACCACAAGGCCTTTCCAGGACACTCCCAGCCTCCACAATGCTCTGAGCTGCAAATAGAGTGCAAAATCTCTTTTCACACACATACACATGAAACTGCTTTCTACTTAATCAGATAATTGGTCCATCAAACAGATGTTGCCATGGAATTATCAGAATTCATCACTTTATAAAAAACGTAAAGGTAGTCCCCTGTGCAAGCACCAGTTGTTTCTGACTCTGGGGTGATGTTGCTTTCACAATGTTTTCATGGCAGACTTTTTTACGGGGCCGTTTGCCATTGCCTTCCCCAGTCATCTACACTTTCCCCCCCAGCAAGCTGGGTATTCATTTTACTGACCTCAGAAGGATGAAAAGCTGAGTCAACCTTGAGCCAACTACCTGAATCCAGCTTCCGCCAGGATTGAACTCAGGTCGTGAGCAGAGCTTAAAACTACAGTACTGCAGCTTTACCACTCTGCACTTTATAGCTTCTTATAAATACTACATTACTCTGGTTCCTCAAATGCACAGGTTGTGGCTTCCATGCCTCTAAGTAAATTAGAACAGCATCTCATGCTGGAAAAACCTCAAAGTCTCCCCCCAAAATGGCCCTAAACACTATCTGTCACCCAGATCTTCACATTCTTCATTGATTCAGGCAATGATGCTGATTCAAACCATATAATAAAAAGGGTCCATATTTGTTAAGCACAAGATCATGGTTTATCTTCTTTGTCATGTACTATGGTTAATAAATACCAATGCAATCATGCATGATCTAACACTGGGTGGTTAATTTTTAGGTAATTGTTCCAATGCTGAAAGACTGAAAATATAGCCAATTGTGATGGAATAATCAGAAATCAATGGACAGTTGAAGAGATAATGGGGAATATTGAATTCAACCTACTTTAACATTTCAAAGAATTTGAAAGTGGAGGTATGGAAAAAAAAAACTTCTGAGAACACTGAAACAAAGCAACTGGGGGAGTGAAGAATTATTTCCAAAAAGAACTGCTACAGAGAAATCATTTTATTTGCCTTGTTAACTTACTAGCCTTCAGATAGTCTGGAAAAGTGCGATGCACACCATCAAGAAAAGGATTTCTGGAATTACACTTGTATTCTAATTACTCATTTTAGGCAGTGGTTTGGCTGAAACAGTAAATGATCCAAGACCTTTCTGTCTCAGTAAGAAAAAAACTCTGAGCAACTGATCTGTTGGGGACTGTTAGTCACCAGTGCAGGAATGGCCACTTTTTCTAAAAGCTGAGTAGAAATGAATTCAATAAAAAGAGAGATAATGACAGATTTATAAAAGTAACGTTCCTTATATAATGGGTTTCCTATTCTAATGTTTCTTTACTGTAATCCTTTAAAATTATGCAAAAAATTATTATTTAAGTGATAGTAAGGAATTCATTAGAAGATTAATAGTTCTGGTTTACCAATTCGCTTACCAGGTCACTTAATTATTTAGTTCATTAATTCTGTAAATGTCAGACTTGCCATGAACTCTGGTGATTTGCATAAGTAAGGTAATAGCTCTACCAGCAATCATAGTCACACTGGAATTTGGCATCATTTGCAGATTTCAAATAAGGAAAAAAACTTCCCATATATGTGTATTTGCATCTATGCAAGAACCATTAGCAATGCAACAATTTACTTGATGTATCTGGATCTTTTCTGTTTCAAAGGGCAAATGCATTACAACTGAAAATGAAGGGGGGAGGTCTCTAAGATGAATGATCAATGTCATGCAGGTGAAGAAGGAAACAAAATTTCCTCATCAACATTTATTAAAACAGAAAGATCAGCCGATAGCAGTTTACTAGCACAGTTTACAAACAGTTATAAAATTAATATACAAGGATTAAAATGTATAATTAATTATACATAAAAAGTTATTTAAAGGTTTGGAATATCTAATTTCTTGTTTTAAAAGCCTCAGCACAGAATTTGGCCATTTTAGAGGTGGTCTCATTAGATCGGTATCCAAGGAGGAGCTATATATATATATAGAATTTATCAGATCTTCCTGGGAACTTGGATATAACAGGTATGTGGATATGTTGAATGAATATCCTTGTAAAATAGGCAGTATTATAACACATGTTCCACTGTTTCGACTGGATTCACTTGGCAGGAACACAGTCACGAGAGTAGAGAATGTGTAGAAATCTCCCTTCCAGTGGCTCTGAGTGCAGGCAGTTGAAGCGGGCCAAGGTGAAAGTTCTGTGGTAATTGAGGAATTATAGAGCATAGTTTACTGGCATGAAATTCTGGCTAAGATTCCCTACTGCCAGATAGAGATTGACCTGAGCACTGTCAACTTGAAGAACTGTGTCCCAGATGCATTGTTGTCTTTAGCTTGAGAATCCAAGGTGGCATATTGCTAAGGGGGAGAAGCCATGAAGTGGTAATTTATTCTTCCCAGCATCCACCCAAACTGAGCAGTAGCTATCCAAAAGAATTAAGGGGTTTAATCAAGCCAGGTTAAGTTTAATCTTAAACCAGAAATATATTAATTGGTACCACCTGTGTGCTTCAAGTGACACCTGCCCTGCTTCTATTCTTAGAATTGCATTTGGGGTGCAATAAGGTACACCAAATATACTTCTAAAGAATTTAGATTGGGCTAGAAAGCAAAACTTGGGAAGAGAAGTACAGTGACAACTGTATGGTATTACTTGGATGTTTTTTAGAGTTGCCAAATCCAACTCAAGAAATATCTGGAGACTTTGGGGGTGGAGCCATGAGACTTTGGGGGTTGAGCCGGGAGCAATTGTGACAAGCACAACTCCAAGGGGAGTTCTGGCAATCGCATTTAAAGGGATCACACGTCTTTGAAATGCCTTCTCTCCATTTGGAATAATGAAGGATAGAGGCATCTTCTTTTGGGACTCATAGAATTGGACCCCTTGGTCCAGTCTTTTTGAAATTTGGGGGGGGGGTGTTTTGAGGAGAGGCACTGGATGCTATGCTGCAAATTTGGTGCCTCTACCTCAAAAAACAGCCCCCCCCCAGAACCCCAGATGCCCACAGATCAATTCTCCATTATAGTCTATGGAAATTGGTCTCCTTAGGGAATAATGGAGTGCCCAGCAGTCATTTCCCTCCTCCTCTGATGACACTGAAGTGGGGGAAGGGCCTCCAAACTGGGGGTCTTCTGCCCCCAACTGGGGATTGGCACCCCTAATGTGTTGGCTCCCCTGGTTAAGAGGAACAAAGAACCAGCTGCTGAATGAGAGGATGGAAATGGGGATTGCATGCATTTGGAGAGGGGGGAAAATAAAAGTTTAATAGGGTGGAAATGGAAAAAGTAGCCTGGATAATAGAGATATACAGGGCTTTTTTGGTCACAGGAACTCCTTTGCATACTAGGCCACAGACCCCTGATGTAGCCAATCCTCCAAGAGCTTGGCTACATCAGGAGTGTGTGTCATAATATGCAAAGGAGCTCCTGTTGCCAAAAAAAAAAAGCCTTTCTCCAAGTAAGTGGCTCTTGTAGAAAGGGTCCTCCACTTAAATTAGGGAATATCTCCTTAAACTGGAAGAAGACTACTTGGAGGATGGTTGGATCCACGCCACCAATTACCTTTGCTGATTAAAAGACTAAGCATAGTGGGCCCTAAAGTGTTGGCAGAATGGCTGGGGCTTGGCTCTCCTTATTCCTCACCACCCACCAGTGGCTTTCTAGAACAGTGGCCCCTAGGAAGCTTTCCAAAGCTTAGGACCATGGGCCACCTCTGGTTATTGAATTATAAGGGTGAAAAGGGAATGATAATTTCTTGGAATAAAATGCAATTTCAATATTGCCTAAGTATTCCATTCATTGTTATTAAAATTGATTCAACTATATGGCAAATAGCTTTTCAAATATACAGGTCCCTTTAAAGAAAAAAACCCGATATTCTATCATTTAATAAAATATCACATATTCTAAAATTGCCCATTTTATTTTATTAAAAATGGTTAGTCTCTGGAACATCTTCTAAAGAAACATTTCATTATCAGAAGGGCACTATTGAAAAGCTGACAGTTCATATAAAGATGATCATCATTTACATCATGCTAATGACCTCACATTACACACGCTTAAATTTAACGTATATGATCCTATACAAGCACAAAATAGGCATGTGATTAGCTCTTACAATAGAATTAGTCTAAATAGTCGTCAAATTTTATTTAAAATTCACTAGCAGTTATAAGAGGGGAAAAGTACTGTTCTGCACTGGCAGAAATACCCTCTTTTAAATATGTGAATTCTTCTTCCCACTTAGTAAGCCTGAATGGAGAACATCAGTAGCTGGTCATTATGTACCATGTAAAATAATTTGACGCCCTGTGATGCATACAGGATAAGTAAGGCCATCTTAAATAATTTTTATTGTGGAATAATTTTTTTCCATTGTAGAATCCGTGCACAGCCAAAATCCCTAGAGAACTATGAAATACTTGTGAGATAAAATGGACTCCTGTAGCTTTTTGAATAGAAAGCAATGAGCAAAATTTTCAACTCCTGCTGTTTACCCATCTGTTTCTCATACCAGTTCAAGGGTTGTACACAAGATCTATCTAGGTTAGAGAAACTGACAAACAGCACAAAACAGCAGCTGCAGTTTAAGAGTTCATAGGCTCACTGGGAACTGGATTTCAATATTTCAGCCTGAAATAGCTCCCAAATGGCACTTCGTGGATGCCTCTATATTAGTTCATAGCAATGATTTCCAGTGCCATTCACAGTATAGTTACACCCTTTTAAGTTTGTTGTTGATGGGCTTAGAAGGCTATTGACACTACTTAGCATTGTATTGTTCATCACTCAGCACGAGGGCCTGAAAGACATACTAAATTTTATTTATTTACTTAACTTACTCAATTTGTAGCCCTCCTTTCTCACTGAGACCGTTTTCACACACAGTTTACCACGGGGTCACGTTCCTGTTCTCTCTGCAGCGTCCGTCGGATTTCCCATTATCTGCGCCAAAGTTACAGGAAGTGCCGCGGCTTTTGTGTAGCAAACGTAAACCGCTAAAACCCAGTTTACATTTGCTACGCAAAAGCCACGGCACTTCCTGTAACTCCGGCACAGATAATGGGAAATTCGACAGACGCTGCGGAGAGAACAGTAACGTGACCATGTGGTAAGCTGTGTGCAAAAATGGTCTGAGACTCAAGGCATGTTGCAAAAATATTTTATAAATGCAATAAAACTAGATTGCAAGAATTAGGCAATAAAACAGGTAATACATGCAATAAATAATTTGGTTAAAATTGCCTAACTTTTCCCCACTTGCTTTAAAATTATATCCACACTTCTTTCATTAAAAATGCCCTCACTATAACTTTTTACACCATGAATGGGACCAAGCCCTATGAAGAAATGGACCAAGCCCTATGGGGATGTTCAGTCTGGAGAAAAGGAGGATGAGGGGAAACACGATTGCTCTTTTAAAGTATTTGAATGGCTGTTGCTTAGAGGAGGGCAAGGAGCTGTTCCTGTTGACAACAGAGACGAGGGCTCACAAAAATGGGTTTAAATTAAGGGCAGGAAGGTACTGGCTGGTTATTAGGAAAAACGTTTTTACAGTCAGAGTTGTTCAACAGTAGAATCAGCTACCTTGGAAGGCGGTGAGCTCCCCCTCACTGGCAGTCTTTAAGCAGTGGCTGGACAAACAGCCACTTTTAAGCAGTGTCTGGACAAACACTTGACAGGGATGCTCTAGAGCAGCTGATCCTGCATTGAGCAGGGGGTTGGACTAGATGGCCTTCCAACTGTGATTCTATGATTCTTTATCTACTCTTAAATCAGGTTGTGCACCATTGCTGTGTTAATTACTCTGCCATCATGGATTATGGTGGCCCAGATTAAATGCACCTCTGATTAAAGGTAGAAAGATTACCATAGGCTCTTGGCATGAGCTGGTGAGAACAAAAGAACAAAGATGGCAACCTGCTGCGGTGCAAAGCCTGGTCACTGGATAGATAGGTTCATGGAGAGCAACTCTGGAGAGATCAAATGAAGACCCATCACATTAAAAAAAAAAAGTCTTGTGGACTGTTACCCAGGGAAAAAAGGTAGCAAACCAGGTACAAGGTAAAATAATATATTGGCTGTTTATCTCATTATATATACTTAATCCATTTTCACTATGTTTTATTTTATTCTTTTTTCTCTTTTTTTCTAATGGCAAACTAGAATGATGTTTACATGTTAAATAGTAAATCAGGTGGACAAGAACATCACTCAATGCACAGCAGCCAAGAAGGTCAGAGCGCCTGCTCCGGCTGCAACGCCACTGAGGATGTTCTCCGCAGCTGAGAACAAAACGTCTGGAAGAAAAACTTTCTCCAGTAGAACATGGCACTTGAGCCTGAAAGATTCTACAAACCCTAATGATGTTAACAGCCATGAAAACCTGAAATCTTTGATAGCCAGTTTTTGATCCACAAGAGGACTTGTCCTTTTACTCCATGACTCTAAAGCTTACTAAGGAGCCTCTGATGAGGAATTTTATCAAAAGCTTTCTGGAAGTCAAGGTAAACAACATCTATTGGGTTTGTGTGGTCAGTGGTCGATGTGTGTGGGTTTCCTGAATACTGACACACACACCGACCGGTTGCCTATTCTCTCCCTTCCTGTTTAATTTTTATATTAACAATTTGATGACTTACATAAATAAGTCAGAATGTCATCCACCAAAGTTAGATAGTAAGCACACTGGTATTCTCCTTTACACTGATGATGCTGTCCTTCTTTCAATGATGCCTATAGGCCTAAAGAGAGCACTGAAGGGATTTACTCAATTTTGCCAGAATAACAATTTAGAAGTAAACCACTCTAAGACCAATGTAATGGTCTTTGCAAAAAGGTCCCCCAGAGTATACCATTGGTCATTAGATGAGAAGCCTATAGAGCAAGTTTCAAGTTTTAGATATCTGGGGGTACACTTCCGGGCAAATGGTGCAAGATCATGCAATATGAATGCAATTATTTAAAAATCTAACAGGAGCAATCCAAAAAAAAAAATTGGCACAAGAGTGGCAGATGTGTAATAGCAGCCCTCAGGTTGTTTAAAGTCAAAGTATTTAACTAACTTACATATGGTGCCCCAATTAATACCACAAAACACAAAAGGTTGGAAATTGTTCAATCTAAATTTTTGGTTTCAGTTCTTCAGATACCTCCGAGTATTCTGAACACCTTGATTTGGATAGAAACTTGTATGAGTTCAGTGGAGGCGAGGCTTTGGATCATGACCATACAGTATTGGCTGAAATTAATCTTTTTCCCTAAGAGGCCAACAAACTTAATCTTCCAAGATATCTCAATTCCACCATGGCTTAGGGTCATAGAGGAAAAACTTCCCTATTTTGGCTTTACAAAACAATATCTTACATATGATATCTCTTACATACGATAAAGCTAGAGAGCTGGTGAAACAGAGAATATCAGATATTGCCAGACAGAATGATCTTAATAGTACCTCAAAATGGTTTGCCCTTGTAGAACCGGTTAATAGAATAGCACCCATGCCATACTTATACCAGCTGGAAAATTATGAGTACAGGAGAATTTTTACCCTCATGAGGTGGGACACCCTCCCTTCTGCAGTCTTGGAGGGCAGATATAACAAAATACCTTTTGAAGATTGTATATGCCCCTGCTGTAATGAAGGGATAGAATCTTTAGTGCATGTCCTGTATGACTGCAAGGTGTACAGCATTCACCGTGAAATCCTTCCTTTTCCTGCAATCCTGCCTACCACTTTTAATCAAAAAAATGCAACAACTGAAGGATCTTTTGAATGATATTCTCAAATTAGCTAAATTTGGCTAGCTTGCCACCAGAACTAGAACATTCACAGCTCTGAAGGGAAATAGCTAGGCATTTTCTTTCTCTTTCTCTTAGTTGGTAGTTTTTAAAATGTTTAATCCCATTATTAACTGTATGTATGTTTTATAAATGATTGCAGCAATTTTACCTTTGTTCTCTCAGAACAATTTATATGGGTTACTATAACTGGCATTGGTTTTATCTGTATTGTTTTTGCTGACTTTTGCTGTGAATAAACTTGCTCACTTGCTTAAAGAAATCAAAAAGGATCTTAAAACTTGGAAAGATCTAAATGTATCCCCAATGGGAAGAATCGCCTCAATAAAGATGAATATTCTTCCAAGACTGTTATTTCTATTTCAGACTATTCCAATTTTGCTGCCTAATAGCTTCTTCCAGGAACTAAACAAACTGATCTCTGTATATATTTGGCAGAACAAAACCCCAAGAATTAAGTTGAAAGCTTTACAAGATTTCAAAGAACATGCAAGCTTTGAACTACCAGATTGGCAATTACATTACAGAGCTTGTGTACTGACCTGAGTGAGAGAATGGATGTTGCTAAATAATAAAAGACTGTTGTCCTTAGCAGGGCATGATCTCACTATGGGATGGCATTCATATCTAGAAGGTCATTCCTACTTTAAAAATCACCTGTTGCAAAAATCTCTCTACTCAACTTGGGTCTGGTTGAAGCCGAAGGTATGCCAAAAAATTCTGAGATAGGTTTCACCAGTGGAAGCTTTCATTCAACCAAGACAACTAAATCCAAATATGATTTGGAGGAATCAGGATTTACTGGAACAAAATAATGAACTGAAATTTAAAGGGGAACTAGAGTCCCTGAATATTACTATGATTTGTTGGCTGAGATTACAAATTGAGTGTAGATATTCTAAAGATAAAGTAGTTGGCTTTTCTACTCAACAATATGACTTTGATAAGATAATTTTAGGATCACAAGAGGAACTGATTGTGAAGTTATATTCATTCCTATTGCAAATGAAAATGCAAGATGAAACTTTAAAAGATTGTATGATTAAATGGGCAAGGAATATAGTCCGCAATATTGGTATTGATGAGTGGGAGGCTTTATGGAAATTAATTAAATTAACTAAAGCAGTTGCTTTTAAAAAGAATGGACATATGGACATATGAAGCTGCCTTATACTGAATCAGACGCTTGGTCCATCAAAGTCAGTATTGTCTTCTCAGACTGGCAGCGGCTCTCCAGGGTCTCAAGCGGAGGTTTTTCACACCTATGTGCCTGGACCCTTTTTTGGAGATGTCAGGGATTGAACCTGGGACCTTCTGCTTCCCAAGCAGATGCTCTACCAATGAGCCACCGTCCCTCCCCGTTTATGTTTACAAAATGTTTTATAGATAGTATGTAACTCCTGAAAAAAATGTCTAAAATGTATGTTAATGTATCTAACAAATATTGGAAAGTATTTAACAAATGTTGGAAATGTATGTCACATACTGGAACTTTGTATCATATGTGGTGGTTTTGTAATGTTATCAAAAGCTATTGGAAAATGGTACATGAGCTATTGCAGAAAATTTTGAAAATGCAAATTCAGTTTAAGCCTGAGTTATTCTTATTGAACATTTATCTTAGTAATTACTCAAAAGAGGCAAAACATTTAATGGCGCATATTAATACAGCAGCAAGAATTTTGATTGCACAAAAATGGAAACACCAGGAACTGCCTACTAAACAGGAACTGATTGGAAAAGTATTAGAGACAGCTGAACTGAACTATTTATCTTCTCTATTGAGAGGCAAGACTGTAGAAGATACTAAAACATATTGGGAACCACTATATGCTTGGCTTGTCTCTTATGCTTGAATCCTTCATCACTGCGACCCTATGAAAATTCCTGTTTTCACTTCTTGTATCTGTATCAATGCTGACTTGGATGTATACAAACTAAGACTTACACTATTTACCCTTTATCTCAATGTATCTTGAATCTTTTTGAATTATCTCTCCTTTCTTGGTATTATGATATGCAGAATGTAACATTTCCTTCCCCTTTATTGTAAACCTAATAAAACTCTTTAAACAGAATACGCTCTCATTTTTTCCTGGTATTTTTGGATGGCTCAGAAAATAATATCTGTGGGTGAACGCTTATAATCTACAAAGTGTGAGACAAGGAATGTGCCTGATTTTCTTAAGGATATATTGCTTTTATGTTCACAGCCATATATTCTTAGGCACCTAGAAGTCTTTCCAACATATAATTTGTACAAGGGCACCTGATTGTATATACTACTTTTTTGGAATTGCAATTCATAAATTTTCTTCATTTGCACTGCTTTTAATTAGTAGGATTAAAAAACATTTTGATGTTGCATGTGAACTTACAGTAAGAACAGTTCCCACATCTGAAGTGGCCCAAAGGTGGATCTGTACTGGTAAGAGTGGTTGGTTATTATTTTTAATGGAAGTGTCACTGTGAATCAGCAAACTCTTGATATTGGGTTTTCTTTTGAAACATATTACAGGCTTAAATTTACAACCTGGATATCATTTACTATGATCCAGTTATGTTTTATACTTTTAGAAAGTCCGATCATTATAGAGTTAAATGAGATGCTGCAAAGTAATAAATGATATTCCAGGTTGTAAATATAAACTTATAAATATAACCTATTTCCATGTACTTTAATGAGCATAAACAATTAAAATATACATATATATTCAATTAGGCCCCCCCCCCCACACACAGATCATTATTTTTGGTTTTAACACAGTAAGATCTTTGGTTGTTTATAGTACTAATTCTATATTCCCTAGCAGTATTTATTCTTCCTTTTAGGGATGGATCATTTAAGCTATCAGTTTACATTTCTGGGTGTTGATAAAGATCACATTTTATCTAATTTTCCCAATATGTTGGAGGGTAGAGCTGTAGATAAAAATGTTGACTCAGTATAACTATATTTCTTAAAGAAACAGGATGCATTTATTTCTACACACTACTTCTTTAACTGGTTATCATAAGTCAGACGAATTCTTGGGGTTTTAAGAATGCAAAAGGTACTTGCCATTTTCAGATAATGAAGTTTTAAAAACCAAATGCATCTCAATTTTGAATGTGTTCAATAGACCTTATGCTCCTTGTTATAGAAAAATCACATGAAGAAATAGATTGAAAACAGAAATCAGTAGTTTAGAACAATCTTTTAAGAATATATCTCAGAGGGATGATTATGAGAAGAGAATGAAAGACACTGAAGAGTTGGTTTAGCAGTTCAGTAATAAAATAAAAGAACATGAGGTCAGGAAATTTGACAGGGATTCTAAGAATTATTCACAAGAAAAAATATACATAGAAAAAAGTGTCTCATGGGCTGATGAGAACAATTTGAGTTTGGATTTTGACATAACCAATGGGAATGACTCCCCTTCCACTCCTGGAGATGAAAATATTCAGGGCACACCCTATCTGGATAGGTGCACTAAGAGATGGGATCAGGATACTTTTTTCCAAGCAGTACCCATATTGAAGGAAGCAGAAGAATTAGTGGTCAACTTGGAATTATGTGTGCTTAGACTGGGTTTAGGTTGTGTATACACCCCTCATTACAATCCACTGGGACATGCAAAGTAGGAGAGTTCCAGTTCAGGTTTCAGCTCAAGCACAAGACGCTAACTGCTCAAAGTTTATTTTACTTTATTTTATCTTTTATCTTCAATTTTGAGCACATATTGTGCAAGTCTTTTTAATCTTGGAAAGTTTACACTGGCATTTAAAAGAATTAAGAAGTTGGCAGTTGATTGAACTGGGGCAGCGGAAGATATAGATTCACATTTCTGGCCGGTGTGCCCCTAACCTGTGAGATAACAAAGCTAGTTATGTGAAAGTGGATGAGAGACTCAACCTACACAATAAAGATACAACCGCTGGCTAAGTAAGTACTGTTTTCATTCCTCCTTTAATCTGCTGAGTTCAGTAGGAAGCCATTTAAGAGAGTGAGAGAGGCTGATGACTGTTCTCCTTCAACCTCAAAGCAAATGAAGACTGATGACTTCTACTCATTCCAGATACCCACTACAAATCGCTTTGAGGTACTGGCAGAACCATTAGACTCTTAGGCTGATTCAGAAACCTCTACACAGTTTGTCTTGGTGGCTGATAATGTTGGAAACAATGCAGATAATGAGAGTCTTATAGCACAATTTAAAGACACAGTAGCTGAGGGATTACAGACAGACCTCCCTGAGTTTCTATACTTCACTGCAAAAACTGTTGAGAATATTTTTAAACAGCTACGTGTGTTGCATGAGAAAGTGGATAAGGTTAGTAAGCTGGTAACAGTTACTGAAGGGAGTAGGATAAAACTCCCTTTCTTAAATAAGAAAGACTAAAAAAAAAATTGATGCCTACTCAGATCCCAAAAGCTTCAGCTGCTGTAAGGGCACATAAAGGCCAAATAGATCCATTGGGAGAGGTGGCCAGTAACAGTATTGACACCAGAAGCAATCTAGTATAACCTTCTAGGGTTTGTTTGACTGTATGTAAGTATAATGGTCACACTCCCCTGTGGAACTCCAGTTCAGCAGCAGTGAAACATTTAAGAGCCTTGCTGGGCAATCAGGTGAGAGTGGTGGATTTAAAAGAGCTAGAAACTATGGGCAGCACAAGCCAAGTGCAGAGAGTTTTACTATCTTTTAAGAGGCCAGAGATACCTTTAGTTTTATTACAGAACAAAGGATATCTAAAGACAAAGGAGATTTTCCCTGCCCATGTTTTTACAAATACAGTTGTGACCCCGCTATTACTGCCCAAGCAGGAGAAGGGAAGGGATATGGTCAGGAAAGCAGAACCAAAAAGTTTATAATGGATGTTGGTTCAATGTTAATGTTAGCAAAGAGGAATTTGTCAATGGGTTTGTTGGGGCAAATACTCAGGCTTCACCTCTGGATGAGGGACACGTGGAAGAAAATATCCAAGACTTGTTCACTACTTTGCCTGAGCAAGAACAACAATGGGTTATAAATAGGTTAGAGCTCCTGAAGTCAAATTTGACCAAAAGTAGAGCGAAGAAGCTGATACATTCTACTGAGCCAACTGTCCCCCATGTAGAAGGTGAAGCAGAGATCTACAATACACCTTCCAATACCCAACCTAACCAAACCTTCCTCTGTGGAGTGGAAGACGAAATGAAGTTACAGATAAACTACTCCAGTGTTAATGATACTGTGTTGGCTGAAGGCCGAGGAAGCAACAGAGACTTTGAGTTGGCATCAAATCCAGCTCATAAACCAAATAGGAATGGGAGTGTTTTTCCAGATATCAATAAATCCTTCAATAAATAACTGAATTAGACTGACTGTCAGGGGATCCTCCATCCTCAGATATCAAGGTTCTTTCTTGGAATATTGCTGGATGGCGAAATAACTCCTTTGACCCAGAGTTCAGACAATTTCTTAAAGGGTTCAACTAATTTTTTTTATAGGAAACCTGGACACAGGCCAAGATTATCTTTGAGGGCTATAGGACTTTTTCCCTTTTAACTCACAAATCCAATTGTTATGGACAACATAAGGCAGGTCTAGCTTTATTATGTTCATCTGGATCAGATTTAGAGGTGTTGAAATTAAATCAAATTTAATTCAATCGGTTGAAATTAAATCAAAAGAGTTTCCAGCTCAACATTAGGAAGAACTTCCTGACCATTAGAGAGGTTCCTCAGTGGAACAGGCTTCCTCAGGAGGTGGTGGGCTCTCCTTCCTTGGAGGTTTTTAAACAGACGCTGGCTAGCCATCTGACTGCAATGTGGATCCTGTGAATTGCAGGGGTGGTATTCCTGCATTGTGCAGGGGGTTGGACTAGATGACTCTGGAGGCCCCTTCCAATTATATGATTCTATGATTCTGTACCAACACATACTAACTATTTGGTTGGGAAGGAGAAAGGAAATTGGGAAGGATAGGTGTGATATGGAAGGAGAGGGTGCTTTCGGGAGCAGGAGAGAGGAAATTAGGGGATTGGGTGAATATTTTATTGTAATTTTTTTTAAAAAATGTGAATAAACAGTTGCCATTGTTAATTAAAAGTTAAAGTTGTAATTCAGCTTTCTGATCACTTGTTGAAGCCAAACGTGTTTTGACATTTGAACCTAAAGAACAAAAATTAACCATGCGCTGAAATATTGTCATTCCTCATAAACTTAGTGATGAGATTTGTTATTAATAATTTGTTCTGAACAGTTATGTTTTTAAGGTGTTCTAAGCAGTGTTCTAAGAAGGCAACTCATATAAAATCCTAGATGGTATCACTGTGAGTTTTGTTTGGGATCATGACTATGGGCATTTTTCTGAATTGCCTCAAAACGTACTTGTACTCACTTGTAGGATAGGTTTGAAGTGAGAAGAAGATTGCTACTACTTGAACACTTTAGATTGCTTAGAAATTGAGTGCAAAGCAACTGTTTTGTATTCTGCCCTTGCTCAAGAGACTCCAGCCATGCATAATAAATAAATAAATTTATCAAACAAAGGCATCTGTGGCCCATTCTGCATGCACAGTTTACTGCAATTTACTGCAGAGGATCTAAGCAGTTGATCCACTAAGCTTAATTTTGGATTTCTTTGCCTACCATTTACATATTCTCCACACACACACCAGATTCTTTCTGCAGTTACAACAGGAAAGTGCAGTTTTTATTAACTGATGTGAGAACATCACTTTGTGATGTCGGTTGGGGGGGTGGTTTCTGGGGAACCTGGGTGGAGGGAATGGAAACCACCACAGAAAGCTCTCAATAACTCCCTGCAGGCACTGCTCTGCACTGCCTTCTCCAGTCACCTGGTTTAAATTGAATGGTGGTAGAAGGTAGCCCAGCTGACACTGCAAGTAATCCAATAACAGGGCAGAGGAAATATGGGTGTCGTTCAGTTTGCACTCAAGTATAATTGACTGATAGGATCAAATTGCTTGTGGTTGATTTTGATATGGAAATTAAAGACTTATTCACCTGTGCAATGAAGAATTGTATATACTTATTAATATACTTATTAATATGCAACCCAGACTGTTCCCTGGAAGGTCAGATGCTGAAGCTGAAACTCAAACACTTTGGCCAACAAATGAGAAGGGAGCACTCACTGGAGAAGATCCTGATGCCGAGAAAGACAGAAGGCAAAAGAAGAAGGGGACGGCAAAAGATGAGATGGCTGGACAGCGTTACTGATGCAACAGGCACGAATTTGAGCAGACTTTGGAGGATGGTGGAAGACAGGAGGGCCTGGTGTGACTTTGTCCGTGGGGTCGCAAAGAGTCGAACTCGACTGTGCGACTGAACAACAACAACAAAATTAATATGCAAATATGAATTTATGTACGTAGGCATGTCAACCAGATCGAATTATTGAGCATAAATCCACCATTAGGAGGGGCATGGCTGAAACAGCTCTGATTAATCATTTGAATGAAATGCACCATACAGTGGAAGATTTCAAGTTTGTGGTACTGGAAACAGTGAAGCATCATAAATACAATAGAACTAATACACAGAAGACATTATTGAGAAGGGAATCCTTTTATATACATCGTTTAAAAACACCAGTGCCTAATGGCTTGAACCAACATATTGATTTCACCTGTTTTTAGTAATTTGGCAATGGCCTTTTAAGAAATAGAGATTCTTAGGACTGCCATTGTATATTAGAGAGGCAGAATGGGTGCGTTATTAAGATGCCTATTTGATTGAATGGTGGCTTAATTCCACATATTGAACGTGGGGTAAGTGTTAACTATGCAACAATGTATAATGTGCAGTTTTAAGGAAATGAGTAACTATGTATAATTGGTAGATAATAATCTTTATTTTATTTCATTATTCAATATAAAGGAGGAGGAAATTCAGGAATATAAGAGAAATAATTCCCTGAGGGTTACTTGTACTTGATAACAGGTATTATGTTATAATATAGTAATAATGAATTTATAAATGATTGATGAGGATATAAACTTAATAATAATTTTTATATTTACATTTAGAAAAAAGGCTTGCTATCTTAAATCAGGCATTTGCTTGGTGTCCGAAACAACTGATTGAAGGTCAGCCTGTAAAACAAAATTGTAAAGTAAGTTTAATAATATCATTTTATTAATAATTTCTACAATGTATTGCTGTATGGAATAACACGTAGCATGTATATCTGTTTTGTTCATAGCCTGTACCACTGAAGAAAGCATATTGAAACGGATTAATAAAAACCCAGGGTCTCTGTCTGGGACCACTTGGGCAGAACGCTTTGCAGCGTGGGACTTATTAATTTGTGTAATGCCTAGTGTTGGGTGTTTTGCTTTTATTGTACAAACCGTCACTCCATTTTCTGTGATTGTTTAATACTCAACTTGGTGCAGGACCCAGAGTGGAGTTGCTGAGCAGTAAGCACTGCCAAAGTGCAAAAGGCAGGCCAGAGAAGGTATATGGGTATGGAGTATGGAGGTCATGGTGGCTCCTGGGCTGGCACTCTCCTGCTTTTTCAAGCACTCCACTCTGGAGCTCTTGTGCCTCTTTCCCCAATTAAAAACACCCCTCTTCTCTGACCCCCTTCCTTCCTTCAGTGCAAACTTTGTCCTGAGCAGCCAATAAGCCAGGCACCAAGACAAACAGTTCAGTGCAATGCCAGATGGAGGGTGTGTTAGAACGGCAAAGATCTTATGGACTTCAGAAGCTCTTCCAGCTGATCAGCAACTGGCACAAATCTGGCACTAAACTAGGCTGCCCACCCAAGCATGCACCCACACACACACCTCGCAGTTCAGTAATTCCCCCTTCAGCAATCAAAGTTTAAGTATAAAATCCTATCATTAAACTCATCAGACTTGTTTAAAAAAAACTTTTTTTTTTAGTTTTTAACTTTTTATTACATTTAACAACAATAATAACTATATATATATATATATATATATATATATATATATATATACACACACACACACACACACAAAACATAAACTTAGGGATGTAGACCGCGGGATGCATTATATACTTATATCATTAGAATAGAAATCCTTTGTTCTAACCTAAACCAAACCATACATTCTACAGTTAACCCCTTTTTACACTATATTCTTATTATCTTTCCCCCATAACCATTCATACAATAAGTTCCATTTCCCTTCTTTGTCTATTTGTTATTTCTTCTCTTAATATCTCCATCAGAGTATCTACCTCAGCTCAGTCTAGAACCAACCAAAAATATTTTCTTCTACACTGTGATCCAAAAGAACATTTGGCATTTCAAGTCATCTTACTTTATTTATAAATTACACAGTATCAATTTAATTCCCTGCAACAACAACAACAGAAAACCCCCAGCAAGTTTGGAATACACTTTCATACAATAAGTTCTGTTTTCCTTCTATCTATTTGTTAATTTCTTCTCTTAGTATCTCCATCAGAGTATCTACCTCAGCTAAGTCTAGAACTAACAAAAAAGAAAACTTTCTTTCTTCTACACTGTGGTCCAAAAAAGAAGGAAAAAAAACATTGGCTGAAAAAAACTTTTAAAGGAAGCACCAATGAACAGGGGAAGCTGCAGAGTGGGAGGAATGACATCATGGGTGGGGGCGTGGCCTACAAAGGGTGGGGAAAGGGAGGGGGAAATCTGAGGAAATGATTGTGCTTCTGAATTGCTTTGGCTTGGAAGCAAGACAAGGGGAAGGTCCACAGCAAAAGCAGTTTTGGTAAACGCGGGCCAGCATTGTGCTGAAAGTGGTCTGAGTGTTGAATCACATGAAACAAATGCAGAAGCTAAAAGAAGGAACACAGTAAGTCAGATGTGAAAGTGGAATGGAATGCAGAATGGAAGAATTGGATGTGATCAGTAACTGAGGCAAAATACAGATACAGAAAGGACCTGTAATGCCATAATTTAGTAAATTTCAGTACAAAGTTGCCTTTATGAATGAGGCAGAAATAAGACTCCTATAAATGAACATCCAAGAAAACTTTTAAAATGTTCCCCTACAAGCTTTTCTGTGTTGTCTTTCTTAACTGTCAGATTTGTGACAATTAGTTTGTCCTATGCACATGTCCTATGCACATATTTGCAGATCTTAAAGTGGTTATTCTAAAAGTGCATTTCAAAAACAGGACACAATAGGAGATCATTGCGATACCACTATAACCACTGGCCAACTCCCACCTTTCCCTAGGTTTGGCCCAGCCCATGGGCATTGTTAACGGGGTGCTCAAGGTATTCCAACCCAACTAAAATTCTGGGGAGACCCTCCCTCAGTCCCCAATGGCCCCACATCCATAGATAGTGCTAATGAAGGCCCCTCCCTGTGATGTTACTGGCTGCTCCCTATGATGTCATTGTGCCCTGGTTCTTTTAAGGACCTAGTATAACAATGCCTCTGGTTCTAGCCCAGCTTCTCCCCCCCCCCCCCCCAACTCCTGTTGTGTCATCCTTGTCTGTCTCCAGATTGTTATTCTTAGGGCAATTTCCTCTTTCTTTTAGGAAGTGACAGTCTTTTCTCTCTTTGTCAGCTGGAGATGAAGTAAGGAACCTACTAGAGATGTGCACAAAAAATTGTTTCTTCCAGGTTTGAGTATATTGAACCTGAAAAATATTATTTCCCAATATTCCTGAATTACAATATTAGTATGGTATTGGGATTCAGGAAATAATTGGGATTGACTGGGATTGCTGATACTTTTTTTGGTCCATTATACCCTGTGGGTATAGCCTATGGGGGCCTTATACTGAATGCCCCCCATAGGATATAATGGAGAATGGATCTGGGGCTATCTGGGGTTCTGGAAGGGCTGTTTTTTGAGGTACAGGCACCAAATTTGCGGCATAGCTCCTGGTGCCTCTTCTCAGCCCCTCAAGTTTCTAAAGGATTGGAACAGGGGGTCCAGTTCTATGGGACCTAGAAGAAGGTGCTTCCATCTTCCAATGTTTCCAATGGAGCAGGGGAAATTGCTTACCTTCTCCAAGCCGTATGACTATGGCAAGTGAACTCTGACGGTGGAGTTGTGCAGCTTGGAAAACACAGGAAACTTAGCTGTGCCACTCTGCATGCAATGGGGAGAGACCTCCCCATCACATGCAGACCACTGCACAGGAGAAGCTGGACCCAGGATCTGCATGCAGTGGGAAGGTCTCTCCCCACTACACACAGACCTGGCTCCTGCAGCCCCAGCTGATTCTCTCCTTGGTATAGCTAACCTGATTTTTTTTTTTAAAAAAAAAAGGGGGGGGGAAAGGCTATTATTCGGAATCAGTTATATTGGTAGCCAAATCAGATTCTGTATATGGCTGAATTATTACTGATAAATACCAATAGTGTATTTATTTGGGTTTTTTTCAGCTTGGTTTATACTGAGCACACACCCCTAGACCCTATCTCTGCCTCTCCTCTTTCCTATCAAATGTGTTAGTTTCTAAATAAACTTTTATCTACTCTTTAATCAGGCTGAGCACCATTGAAAATTCTATTTTCAACCTCATCTACTTAACCTGAGTGGTGCTATCCCCATGAATTAAGACTGTTAATTCAGATGGGTTAGTTTTAGGTGGGTTAGTTTTAGCTTGAGTCAGAAATATATAGCTTGATGCCAACAACTAACTTCAAATGACATCTGCCCCAATTCTATTTTGATAATTGCATTTAGTGTACAAAGAGGAGCACCAAATATGCATTTAAGGAATTTAGACTAAACTGTTTCCAAGGGATAAAAGTCTTTGTACAAACAGATTTGTGAACAAAACAGGAGATGTGTCACTTTACCTTGGAAAATTTAATTACATGGGGGATATGTAATTTACCTTGGAAAACTTTAATTGCATAGAGGATATATGAGCCCATGAAAAATCTCAGGCAATAAGCATCAAGCATATTTGTGCAGAGTTCTCAGAATTCTAATAACAACAACACAAATAGATATAAGCAAATGTGACAAAATGCCTCAGGCTTAGATTCTTGGGCCATTTTGGATTTTAGGATTGTAACTGTAAGTGAAATTGTACATGTATGAAATTATTTTTAATGATTTTATTGTTTCTGTTTTAACATTATGAATTTTAACTGTTGTAAGCTGGCCTTAGCCCAATAGGGGAGGGTGGGATATAAATATAATAAACAAACAAACAAATAAATAATTCTGCACCCAAATCATCAGACGTAAGGACTTTTGCCCATGAATTTCTTAGTATAATCATCACATTGGGCTGCTGAATACTGCCTCCTAAAGACCAGCCAAAATATAAAACATGAAATTCAATGAATAAATGAACTACAGGACTTCTTTAGTTCTTTGATTATCCATTTCATCAGTCTCTTGGCATGTCTTCTTTCTGTAAAATTCCATATTTGCTTCCCATATCAGTATATTTTATATTAAATGCCCTATCAGTTACCTTGTTAGTATATTGCCAATAGAATTTTATCATGTCCTTTCTTTAAAGAGCTCAAGGTGATGTACATTACATCCCCCTTCTCTGTTTTAAGTGCTCAGCAGCCGTACAGGGTATGTTCTGAGAGAAAATGAGTGGTGTGATGTCACCCAAAGAATGAGCAGAAATGTGAAGTTGGTTCTCCCCAGGTATATTCCAATTCTCAAATAATTATACCACCTTGACTCTTTATTATATAAGGAAAGAATAAAATGAATTCTGGCATATCAACATAGATAGTTTATTTCTAGTATTAGAAGAGTAATCAGGAAATGGTAATGGAAACCAGGAGATCGAATAAGGACCATCACAGTAGTGCTGGGTAAGTGGCCTATCTATGAGCCATAATTCTGTTTCTAGTTAAAGCCTTCTGACTTATTGGCTTTGGGCTATTTTTCCTTGTTCGTGCTTAAGGCTGTGAAGTGACCTCTGACCAGCTGATGATTGACTCTACTCTTGGTATCAATACAACCACCTGATCTCTGGCCTCAGACAAGCATGAAAGTTGGCCTAACATCCTGTAATTTACAGCAGCAAACAGACTATCCCTTTCCTCTGTGCTAACTAGGCTTTTTTATGATTGCCAAACTGTGTTGGATGAAGGAGAGACTCTCAGCCAAGAACTTTAAAGATTGCATTCTCTTCTGAGAAACAACTCATTAATGCTTATAAGCCATTTTAAAGATATAGAAAGGCATACATAACATTCAAATAATCATTTCTGTGATTATGTGTGCCGAGACTTATTATTATTAACAATGTGTCATCTTGGAAATGTTTATAAAACAGATCATTAGTGAAAATTAAAAATATGAAAAGCAGAAGTCTACTAGCCTTGAAATATCCCCACACCCTATTTAACATATTCACCTTGTATTTATCATCGTTAAACAAGCCCTTTTATTTTATCATGAGTTCCCTCTACTTTATTTCTCATTTAACTATGCATTAGAATCTATAATGATATGATAGATTACTATGGTTTGTTAATATAGCCAATAGGTGTTCCATGCATAAACTTCTATTAATCACTTGGTTATTGGGTTAATGTTGTCTGTAGCGGAAGCCTAAGCATTTCTCTATCAGACCTGACTAATTTTATATAACTTTATATTTACAAGAAGGAATATATTCATAATCCTTAGTACTTTGAGTCATGATGATATATTTATTTGTAGATTTGTAGATTTCATAAAAATCTGGACAGTGCTATAGCAGCAGGATATAATTTTTTTTACCTAGAGCAGTATGACTAGATAACTTCGACATCTATTGACATTGGTTTATGTACCACCAAAAAAAGAAAACCCCAATGCACTGGGTGAGCTTTGCTAGTGTGGAATATAAACAATGTAATCCACTCAAAAGAAGTAGATACTACCTGGTGGAGTGTGGGAACAATTGCAGACATTATGATAGTTTTGCCGTTCCAGGTAACATGTACTGAACTCCATCCCCGGAATGGCTAATGGTTCAACCCATCCACTACCATGAAAGTATAAGTTCACTTAATAAAATTTGCAAATAATGAATTATCCTGTCTCATACAGCTATCTAATTAAAATTATGCATATATCTTGCAGTGAGGTGTGTGCCTTTCCTTTAATTTGCATAAGATGCTGTTAGGTGGCTTTGTTCTAGGGGCTTTTGTTGACTGGTGCAATGGATACATATATAACAACTGACCAGTGATAATGGATTTTTTTTTAGGCAAGCAAATATGATTGATATGATTGGTTGATGAGTTGGCTTTTAATGCAGTTTTACATTTTCACAATTTAAACTGTTATATGCTGTGCATATTTGATGGAAGCCACTTTGGGGCTTTTGTTGTTCTATCTTTGCTGGAGGAAATTTATTTATTTTTTAAAATAAATAAATACATGTTAATTATTTTCATTTTGGTTCCATTTTTCCATTAGTGGTTTCTGGCTCTGAATAGGACTCACATTATTGTCATTGAAACTGAACTTAGTAGGAGGTTTATGTACACACATACAAAAAAGAAAAATAAATAGGTTTTTGTGATGAGGAGAGTCTGAAAATATCGATGTGGAAAAATAAACAACACTGTCAAGTTCAAGAACAAAGCATCCTTGACTACATTTTACAAATATATTTTCTTTTGAAATATTGTTTCATCAAAATTACAGAAATGCAGTGAGACAGTTTATGGGATTCTTTCCTGTATATTTGGTAATAGGTTTTATTTATTTTTATAATAGTTAATCAAGGATTGGCCATGGATTGGAACCTAGAATGCTATTTCACCGGCATAATGGCACTTCCATGATAGAAGAGTGGGGTAGAGATTCTCACAGATTTGGCCCTTCCAGTGCAGATTTGACCCTTTCATTCAGTGCCAGATTTAGGACAAATGAGGCCCTGTGCTAGTTAAGTTATGAGGCCCCTGAAGGGCCCTGAAGGAGTTAGGCCTGGCATGCCTACACAGGCAGTCTGGCATACATGCTCAGAAAAATTAGGAGCAGTTAAAATATTACATGTTACCTGATCAATCATTATTTTCAGCAAGTTTTAGTCAAATTTTTGAATTATCAGGGCTCAGCCTCATGGAATGTTTTTTGGGAGTTTTATGGCTAAATTCAGGTCTAGACTGTATGGGCTATAGGTCAGATATGTACATTACAACACACTTGAAAGCTATTATATATTAACCAAAGCCCCAACCCCCCAACACTGTCTTACACAGGTCACATGATGAAATAGTCAAGCTTGATTAAAAGAGAACAAACAGGAGAGTCATCATAGTCAACATCATGTAATTAAATTTAAACATCGTGTAACATTTTAACCCTTGAAGATTGACACAATTTTTAATCTTAGATTTCATTGAAAATAACAATCTTAAATTGTTTCTTCAAGAACAGTGATGTTTGATTAAGAGGTTTATTTTTTACACAAAACAGTCAGATAATCAAATTGCCATGTTTTCGTATTACCCTGTTAAGGCTATTTACACATTTACGGTAGGTAATTTAATGTCAAAACATCTTCCTTCGAGTTTTCCTGACTGAAAACTTTATCAATGATTTCATCAAAATCAATAAGTCGCAGTTTATCATTCTCTATACAGAGAATACTCAGACCAGACAGCCGCTCCTGTGACATTGTTGAAATGTCACAAGAGCGGCTGTCTGGTCTGAGTATCCTTTTCAGCCTGGAAGATGATCTCTCTCCAGAACAGTTAGTTACCATCAAACACAGGAACAATCTGAAAATTGTTTTCACATTTGGAAAAGCTCTTGACATCATGGAGAATTTGTTCCCTCGTTGCTTGCAGATCAGTGAAAAACAAAAAATTGTCAGCAACACTCCTGTATACAGCAGCTCTTCTCTCCAAATTTGAGTGAAGAGCATCAATTACAGGGATAAATGAATGTATCCTAAAATATCTTGGAGGAATTTCATCCAAGGCTTCAGTTGCACTGCCATCATTGTGTTGTCGTTTTCGCACTCTGCACCTTCTTTGGAGAGTTTTGTACTCTGCATCAGGTAGAGTAGTTTTTGCTTGCTCCTCAATTTCATCAGAATTTTCCCGTGTGCTGGAAACAAATTGCAGAAGTGACCTGTATAGGTCAGGGGTGGCCAATGGTAGCTCTCCAGATGTTTTTTGCCTACAGCTCCCATCAGCCCCAGCCATTGGCCATGCTGGCTGGGGTTGATGGGAGTTGTAGGCAAAAAACATCTGGAGAGCTACTGTTGGCCACCCCTGGTATAGGTTTGCACATGTGGTCAATGAAATTTGTGCACTTTGAAGGGCATTACTTACTTTGTGAAACTGCTCGAGCAAACCTGTCCATAGATGAAGCATGAACACAAATTCAAATTCTTCCATTTTCTGCAAAAGATTTTGAGGCCGTCTAGTATCACCCTTTTCAGTGTCATCATCATCGATGTGACTGTGCTTCAACAATGTGTGCATAACTTTCACTGATGGTTGTTGTAGCTCTGGAATGGGCCTCCCATCTTGTGTCAGATAAATGTTGCAAAACTTTTGACTCTGGTGGCAAGAAGTTTTTCAGCACTGCCCACTGTCTTGTAGAGGCACAGAAAAAGCAATGAAGTTCATTTACCATGACAAAGAAATTCACTGCATCCAGGCAAGATGGATGCAGCTCTTCCAACCAGATTTAGGGAATGTCCAGCACAGGGAATAAATTTTGCAAACGTATTCTTTTCTAGAATTTTCTGTTGAATGCCATTATAGTTTCCAGCCATGTTAGCTGCATTATCATATGAATGACCCCTGCATTTACTGAAATCATTTTCAAGTTCTTCAAAGAAGTTCAGTATCAGTTCAGCCTTTCCTCGACCCATGTGATTCTTCAGTTCCATAAATGCCAAAAATTGTTCAACTGGTATTCCATCAAGGGGAGAAACATATCTAACAATTACAGTGAGTTGATCAACATTGGAAACATCAGGTGTTCAATCGACTAATACACTAACAGCCCAATCCAGAGAACCGCCATGTAGCTGCACTCGAGTGCAGAACTAGTGTCGGAGGTCAAAGTCAGCTTCCAAAGTGGAGACGTTGCGCCACGCTTGGAAAAGAAAGAGTGGCCCGATGAGCAAGAGAGAATCCATTGCCATGGTAATTCTGCCCAGGCACATGTAATTGGCCCGCTGCTGAGGCGGGGGTGGGGGAGGCTCAGACTCGCATGGGACCTTGGGATTAGCCAGCCCGTTGCACGTGACTGGGCGAGGAGGTGGAAAGCCTGTGCCTGAGAGGCCATCAATCCCCCCACTCCCTCCTGCTGTCAGAGACTCTGCCAATGGCAGGCAAGCGGGCAGAGGCATGCGCAGACAAGCAGGAAGTCCCAAGTGCAGGAGTTTGCTGTACTAGACAGTGGCTGGAATGTGTGTCTGGGAGTGGCCAGACCAAGTCCAAAAGACACCACCACCCAGATCCCCCCCCCCGGTGTTGCCCTGCTGCCACCCCCCACTATGTGCAAGGAAACCTCCCCTGGCAGTCGCAGAACTCAGAGTGCGAGCCACTGGCCATGCATCTACTTCAGTAGCCCCTCTCCCAAGTGCCCAGCACATAACAGCCCTGTGCAGTCGGGTAGGCCATCAGCCTGGGCAGGCTGAGGAGTGGCACCACCCCTCTCCTGTCCAGCCATGTGGGGGCAGTGTGGTGGCTCATAGCCCATTCCCCCCAGAACCAAGTCTGCCCATCCTCCCAGGCATTTCCTAGGAGAGGCCACTGACAGGAGAGGGGTTGCCCCGGGAACATGCAGCAGATGCCAAGCAGGAGAGACAACAGAGGGCACAGCTCAGACTTTATTTTTACAGAACAGGGTGCAACAGTTTCTCTGGTGTGCACTGGGCAGTCTCGCCAAGGGCGGGGCTCCATTCCAAGCGGCAGGCAGAAGCAGCTGAGGGAGTGGGGGGGGGCAGTGGAGCAACACATGTGGAAGCCTCTGTGTTGGAGTCCCATTTGCAAAACAGAGACAGAGATCAGGAGCACTGTCACGACCCAGACCTGCAGGCAGCGACGGGCAGCTTCTGTTGCCCTGGCAATCGGCCAGGACGCGGGCTGCCGTCTGTAGTGCTTGCAAAGGGAGCTCAAGCGTTATCTTAACAGTCCTAATTGGTCTTCACCATAAATCAGTCCAGCCGAAGGGAGTAGCAAAGCACGGTGTCAGGAATGCAAAGGGTCAATAACCGGGGAAAGCAAGCCGAATATATCCAAAGTACTTAGCCAAGTCGCAGAGTCAAAGCAGGGTCCAGTGTCCAGTCCAAAAGTCAAGCCGGGTCGGGAACAGACAGGTTTGCTCAGCAGGCAAGAGGGTGCAGGGCGCGGTCACGTCCGAGGGTGATCATTTGTTGCCAGCACAGTTTGTACTGAGGCCAGGATTCCAGATATACCGTGCTGGCTAATTAGCTTGTTAGTATTCTGGGCTCAGATCCCTCCTAGCATGCCTGCGTGCCTCTCTACGCCTGTTCCTGAACTCCAGCCGTCTCCTCTCGCGTAGCCGGTCTCCAGGTGGTGGTGATTCAGGAGGGGATGAGCTAGTGCTTGGTGTAGCCTGATCGGTTCCAGGTGGCCCCTGCTGCTGCCTTGCTCCTTCGGGACTTACGTCCGATGTTGGTAAAGGCATCTGCACAGCAGGGGCTGGGTCTGAAGCAGGCACCTGCTCCGAGTCAGCAGGGGCAGGCATGTGCCCTTCCAGGGGTTGGGAATGCGGCAGAGGGTAGACCAAGGGAAGGTGGCAGGCAGCAGCACAGGGGAACGGGTTCAGCAAATGCCCTCTGCCAGAGCCAACTGCCCGGTTCAAGTGCCAGGGACACTCGTACGCCAAACAGCCAAGAGCGAGGGGAGGGGGAGGATAGTGGGGGTGCACAATGAAACTTACCCAGCCATGGGTGGCAGTCCTTGCTTGCATGCGGAGCCTCTGCGAGTCTGGAACCTGTGGAAAGAAAGAAAGCTTTAGTTTCTTTTTCTAGAGACGCCCCTATATCTACTTTCTGTAGTAAATCTTCATTTCTGTAGTAAATCTTCATTTATCCTTCATTTATCCATACTTTGCCGACCACATTATTGGGTTTTGATCTGCTTTAGGAAGAATCCCTATTTTTTTCATCATAAGTCCAAGATCTTTTGTAGCCCATAACATATCAATCCTTGAAAAAGAATTATGTCTTGCTGAAAATAAGGTGTAATCACGGACTTTAGGATTAAATTTCCTCCAAATGTCTTCCAAACTTTCTTGATTCACTAAGTTAAAAAAAGACTTTAGTAATTTCCCTTCTTTGTTTCTTTTTCCAGATCTGTCTAAAATATTTTTAACTGTTCCATTAAAAACTCCCATCACCATTATTTGTTCATATACCACTTGGTCCAATTGCCGAACAATTTCTTTAAAGAAAGAGTCCTTTGCCCCATTTGGGGCATACAATCCCACTAACAATGTCTTTTTGTCATTTAATGACACTTCCACTGCTACGTATCTTCCATTATCATCTTTAAAAACCAGTTTTGGGTTAAGTTCTTGTTTTATGTAAAAAATCACTCCTTTTTTTTTTCTTTAGCCAATGAAAAAAATTCTGTACCCAATTGCTTGTTCCATAAAAATTTGTAATCCATTTGTTTAATATACACTTCTTGTAAATAAACTATATTACATTTTTGCTTTTTAATCCAATGAAATGTAGCCTTTCTTTTTTGTGGTGAATTTAGTCCATTTACATTCCAAGATAATAATTTGTTATCCATAATGATTCTTCACTTATTCTGTATCCCCAAAGTCCCTATGTTCCTCAAAAAATCTCCTCTGGTCTTGGACATTGTTAATTGTAATCCTCTTTCCTTCCCGTTCAAAGTTTAGACTTTCTGGTAATATCCATCTGTATCTCAAACCTTTGTTACGCAATTTATCAGTTAATTTCTTGTACAATCTTCTGTCATTTATGATCTTTCTTGGCAACTCTTTCATAATTCTTACTCTGCTTCCTTCTACCTCCATTGCTTTTTCAAATTGTTTACTTAGAAGTTTTCCAACCATGTCTCTTGATACAAATCTTACTACCACATCTCTTGGTAGCTTATTTTTTTTTGCATACATTGAATTGACCCTATATATATATATATAGTCATATATATATATAGTCATAGGAATAGCTAGATTGATCAGGGTCCATCTCCAAAAATTCAGCAATTATTCCTATTATATATGTCTTCAACTCAAATGCTTCATTTTCAAGAACTCCTCTTAGACGTACCTGGTTCTCCATTATCTTACAGTCTTGTAGAACTACTTTCTCCTGCAACTTAGTAATCATGGAATCTTGATCTTTTACTTTTTTTCAACTATATGCACTTTATTTAATGTTGCTTGTGAGTCTTTTCGGAGATCCTCAATTTCTTTTTTAATTTCTGTCTTCACTACTTCTGCACTTAATTTAATGTCTTTTCTTAATTCTTTAATATTTTCAGTTATTAATGCTTTCATCACTTTGACCAATCTGGCCTCCATGGCTTCCAGTTGTTCATTTACTTTGGCCATCTTTATCTCTTCCAAAGACCTGGCCCTCGGACAAAGCTTCGGTCCCCCCTTATGTTCAGACGTTATTGTCCTCCCATTATAAATATAGGCTCCAACATTGGTCTCGTCAAATCAAAATTGAAACACAGATTCTGATAGTTTGAATGAGCCCAGTGAGCCCAAAATTGCTGTTCTAGGAGCTTCCTAACTCCAGACATTAATTTTTAAAGTTTCAATTTATTCAAAATGGCGTCTGTGATTTTTCCTGGCTCCTTTTAAAAACTTTTTTTCCTTTTCTCTTTGGGCCCACCAAAATTAATTCTATTTATATAGTCCAATGTGTTTCACCTTATTATAACAGTATCAGCCGGCTCCACCAAGTTTTAAAGTCCCATTCTTCTTTTTTTTAAAAAATCAATTTTTGACCTTCCTTTAATGGCCGCCGAAGTTTTTCTATGGTTAATCAGTCCTAGAGGAATCCAGGAAGTTGAAGACTTGACCTTCTTTCAATGGCTCCCTCTTGCTTTTCTTCCTGTTTTACTTCCTGCTTTTCTTGCCATGAAGTCCCATTCTCTATGATCAGATATTCTCACAATGTTTACGCCATTTCCTGTGAGGTCTTCCAGTGCAGCAACTCTGTGATGATGGGGTTTTTTGCAGAAACTGCAAGTATTCCAAACATAAGGGGTTTTTTTTAACTTTTAACTTGGCTTCTTAGATCCTAATAGTCTCAAAATTATCCCCTTCCCCTCTTAACTTTAGGAAGTTGTAGTTAGTTCCAAATTTTAATCCTTATTTCCCAAATAGCTTGTTTTAGTCCTGGAGTGATAGATAATGATCTTCTTACCTTGGGATCAAATATATCTTCTTTAACACCATCCTTGCTGAAGATAATGAGTAGATACTAAAATAGTCCAAAGAAGGCTTGAATCATGATGGGTTTAAGTCAATTTCAATTCAATTTATTGCATTAGCACATATTGCCATAGCATCAAACAACCAGATTCAGCAATAAAACAAAAGAAACAAGAAGAGAGAGAAAAAAACCCACAGAATACCTCGTGCCTTAATACAATAAGATACAATAAAACTCAATTTTAAAAACCAGATATAAAATTTAAAACATCAGAAAAAATTTAACCGATACCACACTAGTAAGCTACCCAGAATAATAATAATGAACAATTAGTGTGGTACAGTCTTCATTTTCTTTTCCATAATGCCAATCATGAATCTTGCAACTTGGAGGGTAATATGTCTATCTCTGTCAGACAGCAAGAAGACTAGTTTCTCCTGATTTGACTTACCAAAAAGAAGATAAAATACAATCCAGAAACCTATTCCGTTCAATCTTAAAATCAGGACAATAAAATTGGGAGTGATAGAGGTCCTCAATGGATGTTAGGTTACAAGTACAAACTCTTTCCTGAAAAGGAATCTGCCTAAACTGGCCTTCATTGGCCAGTATTGGCAGTAAATCAAAGCGAGCCCTTGTGAAGGCTTTCCGGTGCTTAAAGTTCATCAAATTTACAAAATATGGGGGAAGTAACGGAAGTGACAAGGGCAGCTGGCTATAAATCACAGAAGTTTTCAGTTCACCTATAATTCCCCTATCGGCTTGGATAGATTGATCTATCAACCTTTGCTTAACCAAGGATTTAGCAATATCAAACCCAAGGGAGCCCAGGGAATCAACTGAAAACCCAAGCTTAGCCACTATTTCCAAAATAAAACTGCGCCACAATCTATCCTTCATTTCCCCATAATTAATGACCACAGAAACCTCTGTAGACACTGGAATGCAATCCTTCGCTGGGAATCCTTCAAATCTCGGAGAAGCCCCCCTGGAACTCCTCGTTAACCAAAGTAAATCCCCTCAGAATTTTCAAGGCATGTCTTGGCCTTTTCCCTGTCTGAGAAAAGTAGGCAGTTGGTGTTGAAATCACCTTCTCTGCCCAAAAACAAAGGCTCCGGTCTGCTCCTCTTTTGGAGAAGCGTCCTAACTCTCCATGATCCAGCCTCGGAAGTCCTTCTGCATCTGCAGTTGAACTTGTTTGTTTTGGATATGCAAAGCCAAATGATGTGATTGGCTTTAAATGTTTGACTATATCTTTTTGTTCTTTTTGATGTTTGCTTTTACTTGCACCACTTTTATATCGTCTATTCATTGTTAGGATTAAAAAGCTGGAGCAGTAATATCAATTGTCTGGATTTGATTCTGGAAAGAGAGAGAGTCGGTGTTTAACGCCTCATCAGCCCCTAAGCAGGTAATATCAAGGCAAACTATGATATGGAAGCTCTAAATTATGGAAAGTTCTAAAGTATGTAATAATAAAGCTAACTAAAAATTAATCCATAAATAAATATAACTATATATGAGTGTGTGTGTATATATATACACTCAATATATGTAAGTGCAATGCTCGCGTCTTTGTTTTCTGATATTGTTGGAATTCATGGTTCATCTAAGCGGAGGTCCTGTTCGATTCACGTCATGTGAACAGCATGTTTTCACCCACTGATAGAACGTACCATACACACAACTTTCCAACACACATACATAACTCGTTGTACGCTATTGTAATTGGGGTGATCTACTTGAATTTTTCAAATATAACGAATTTGTGTAGACCACAGGCAAATCCATGTGTGTATACAAATGCTGCGTGGACATCACATATACATACAGAACACACACACACAAATAGAGAGAGAGAGGAAGATAGAGGAGAGAGGCACACACACCTGTTCACACACACACACCTATTGCAGAGCAAGGTGGGGTACACATGAAATAAATAAATAAATAAATTGGTACAATATATTCCTGTATGCTGTTAACATGGGGATGATTCTTGAGCTTCTCTCCACTGACAATCCTTAGGATTCATCCCCATGTTAACAGCGTACAGGAATATATTGTACCAATTTATTTATTTATTTACTTCATGTGTACCCCACCTTGCTCTGCAATAGGGAGCTAAAGAGGCTTACATCGTTCTTCTCTCCTCCTCTCCACTTGCTGCAACATTTTTCTGTGAAGAGTTATTTAATATTTTTGGCTCTTCAAAGATCAACATTAGAAAGGTAAGGCAAATGCCAAGAAATTTATTCATGGTGAGAAAAATGCTAAGGATACACATGATTTTTCAGTGTGGAAGGGGAACATCCATATTTGAGAGGATACTGCTTGGAAGTAACATATTTGTGCAAACTGAAATAAGCATGTTTTAAGCCAGGCTTCTCTTTAATTATTGTCTGAGTTTCACATAAAGTCTGCTTCATCAACTGGATAAATATTTGACTGCTGTTCAGTAAATTGCATTAGTTTACTTTAACTGTATGCTCAGCCTTATTCAGGCATCCTACATTAGGCAATGTAGTGTGTAATGCATCTCTGCAGGTGACCAGAACTATTCTCTGTATGAGGTAAATTAAAACTCATATTTTAAAAATTAAACATTCTTGCACTTCATGATTTCAATATTTAATTATAACCTGTGTCAGGGCCTAATCTCTGACTGAGTCAGGCATGAAATTAATCAAAAAAAAAAAAAAGGAAAAAGGGAAAAAGAAAAAGCTTAGCAATCCTTCTGCACTGTAAAAATAATGTGATTTTTGCATGTGGCAGTACTGTAATTCTGAGAGGAAGAATTCAATGAAGACACAAAAGTACAGCAAGGTGTAGCTATTACAAAGAATTCTGTAAGCTATCCAGTATTTATATACTATTAGCCACCTGTGGCTACCATCTGCAGATTTCTAAATCCATGGATTGGGGTCACATGGAGGCTAAAGCGATTTTTCTGCACTCTTAGGGCACTCCTCAGGTTTACAGAAAAATCTGATTACTTTTTTTTTAAATCACCAGGGGTGGGGATTTTAATCTTCTGAAAAGCAAGGAGTGTTCTCTGTGCAAACGCAGAGAACACTCTTTCCTTATCTGGGTGGTGGAAACTGGGAGCCATGATGGGCCATTTGGGAGCTGCTCCAGGCTCTGCCATGGTGGCAGCAGATGCCAGAAATGGCTCCAGGCACTGCCACTGTAGCAACATATGCTGAAAGCTGCTCTGGGTCCTGCCACAGTGCTGGACTCCAGGAGCTGCTCCAGACCAATCAGGCACTGGGAGCCGCTCTGGGCTCAGAGTGGCTCCCAGACAGTGCTGCTGCCAGGCTTCAAGGTGAGTGGTTCAGCTGGACATGCATATGGGATTCCTCCCCACAAGTTTTGTGGGCCCACACTTGTGTGATCTTAGTTATGCTGGCAAGGAGTTGATGATACAGAGCATCTTATTTCCACTTTCAGAAGACTGGGAAATGATGACACTTAAAAGCCATGGACTGTCATAAGGAAAATCTTAAATCTAGTGACAAGAAGGGAAAGAACAATATGAGTAGCTAATGAGATCTATAGGTTGGATTGGATCCAAAAGTTCCATTCTACCAAAATTAATAGCCCTTCATGCTATTGGAGTGACTTTTCCATTGGCAGACAATGAGAGGGTAATTTATTATGAATATGCCCTCTCACCTTGCCCCCACATTTTTTCCAGAGGGTACCTTGACCCTTCAGAAGGAGAATATCAAGGGACTACTGTGCTACAGATAGGAGGGGGGGCACATGGTTTTCACTACAATGAGGGTACTTAGGCTCCTACCCTATATTTCAATCCATTCTATGTGATCTTTTCATCCATTTTCATTATAGTTGAAAGAATATACAAATACAGAAGCAGACAGAAGACATTACTTTTCACTTTGTTACAGAGTAAAACAGATATCAGTGATTAAACTTTATTTTAAGAACAACTCTGCAACAAGAACAGCCAGTACCACATCCAGGCAGACTTTATTGCACAAAAGAATAATCCAGTATGGCTGATGCACTAATCATCCATTATTTATTTATTTAGAAAAAAATTATGCCATCTCCAGGAATTATGCCTGAGGCAGGTTATAAAAATAAAAATAATAAAAAAAAATCCAAAACATTAAAAGATATTAAAACTCAGCCGAGCATAAAACATTGGCCATAAAAACAGACCACCGAAACCAGATTAAAACAGTGTTAAAAGATCAACTTTTTAATTAAAAGCCTGGGTTAACAGAATTCCGACCCCCCCCCCACATGAGGTCTGAAAGAAGACAACATAGCTGTCAAGTGAGTCTCAAGGGGAAGAGCATTCCATAAGTGAGGTGCTGCTACTGAAAAAGCCCTGTCTCTTGTTACCATCTGCCTCATCTCTGAAGGTCGTTGCACTGAGAGCAGGGCTTGTGAGGTAGATCTTAATGGGTGGTCTGGAGAATATGTGAGGTGGTCCTTCAAGTATCCTGGCCCCAAACCTTTAAAGGTAAGAACCAACACTTGGAATTGTGTCCAGAAATAAATGGGCAATCAGAAAAGATATTTCTTCGTTTAAAACAATTTATTATACTGTAATATATTGTAATAGTACATTATCCTTTGTTATTAAAATTAATACACATACATTACATTTTCTCCAGCCCTCCCCCCTTTTGGTGACCTCCGGCAGTGTATTTTATTTAAATTGTTAAAAAGGTAATAAACTTTTATCTATTAAAGAATCTTACTTCATAAAAAAAATCAAAAAGAAAAAAACATAGGCTATAATTATAATCCATCTTCATAGTAGTCCTATAGTCATTAACAAAGAAACAAAAAAGATATAGTCCAATGATCTCACTTTTTTACTATAATCCACACAAAGTTTCTTTAGAGATTAACCATTGTCAAAAATTGCCAAATATCCTTTAATGTTCCATTGTTTTTCAACGTTCTTTTGAAACTTTCCCCACTCATTTTTGAACTTCTCTTATTCTTTTAAGGTTTTTGTAAACTTGTTCATTTCACTCCAATGCATTACTTTCAAAATCCATTCACATATTTCTGGTATTTTGTCTTGTTTCCACATCTACGCATATAATGTCTGTGCAGCTGAAAGCATATACCAAATTATCATTCTATCTTGTTTTTGAAATGTTTCCATTTGTAATCCCAACAAAAAAAATATCTGGCGCCTTCTTAATATTATATCCCAAAACTTTCTAAATTTCTTGCTGAATCATCTGCCAAAATTGTTTCGCTTTTTCACAAGTCCACCACATATGGTAGAAAGTTCAGCAGATTACTTCTGATATAGTGATGTGAGAAGAAGCCATCCATCTTATTTTTCCTATAGTACATGTAAGCATGCCATCCAAAAACATTTCCATGTCCTTCTAATGCTAGTAACTTTCTGTTTGATAATGTTATCCATTCCTTAATTCACGCCAGGCATACTGCATCATGATACAGCTTTAAATTAGGCAGTTGAAATCTGCCCCTTTCTTTAGCATCTGTCAAAATTTTCATTTTAATTCTTGGTTTTTTCCCGGCCCATACGAATTCTGAAAGTTTCCTTTGCCATTTATTAAATTGTTTGTTGTCTTTCCCTATTCGAATTGTTTGAAACAGGAACATAATTCTCAGTAAGACATTCATCTTAATTGCAGAAATTCTGCCCAGCATAGACAGATTCAATTTATTCCATTTTATCAAATCTCCATCAATCTTACGCCAGAGTTTCTCATAGTTATTTTTGTACAAATCAATATTTTTTGTTGTTATTTCCACACCTAAGTATTTTACTTTAGAAGTAACTTCACACTCTGTTAACCTCTGTAGTTCTTCCTGTTTGCTCTTTGACATATTTTTGCACAAGTTTTTTTTTCTTTGTTTATGTAAAAGCCTGCCAATTCTCCATATTCTTGTATCTTACGAAACAACAACATGAGTGGGATTTTCATTTATAAACATTACATTACATCACCTCTTCTATTTCTCCTCTCTCAATTGGTTTATTCAACACCTTCTCCATTTTTTCTGTTAACATTTTTCTGTTAAGGAATTTAGCTTGATTTTCTGTAGATACACATCAATTTTTTTTCTGTCCACACTTTGACTTTTAAATAGCTTGGCATAGTATTTATAAAATTCCCTTTTAATTCCTTCATGATCAACAATGTCTTTTCCTCCTGACGCAATTTTGTTAATTACTTTTTTCTCCCTTCTCTTTTTCATTTGCCAGGCAATATATTTTCCAGGTTTATTCGCTCCTTCAAAAGATTTCTGTTGGAGTCTTTTTAGATTCCATTTCACTTCTTTATTCAGCAAATGTCTTAGTTGGCTTTGTAGTATTGTAATCTCTCTTATAATTTTCTTTTTCAGTTCCTTCTCCTTTTTTCCAATTTCTTTCTGAATGTCCATCATTAGCTTATTTTTGGCTCTTTTATCTTTATTATTCAATGTAATTAAAATGCCCCTCATTACCACTTTACAGGCATCCCACACAATTTGAAATTGAGTATTCTTATTTTCATTTATTTGGAAGAAGCATATAGTTTCCTTTTCCAGAGACACCACTATCTCCTGTTTCTGTAGCAAGTCCTCATTTATCTGCCATCTTGGAGTCTTTTTCCCTGACTTTGTAGACCATATTATTGGATTGTGGTCTGTCCTTATTTTAGGAAGTATCTCTATTTTTTTTTTTGTTAATAGTCCAAGATCTTTTGTAGTCCATATCATATCAATTCTCGAAAAAGAATTGTGCCTTGCCGAGAAAAAAGTATAGTCACGTTCTTTGGGGTTTAGTTCCCTCCAAATGTCTTCTAAACGCTTTTGCTTTACCAATTTAAAAAATGACTTTGGTAGTTTTCCTTCATTATTTTTTTTGCAGATCTGTCCAAAGTATTTTTTACTGTTCCATTAAAATCTCCCATTATCAAAATTTGTTCATGCACCACTTGGTCTAATTGTTGCATAATATCTTTTTTTAAAAGAGTCTTTTGCTCCATTTGGGGCATAAATTTCCAACAACAAAGTTCTTTTGTAGTTCATCGTCACTTCCACCGCAATATATCTGCCATTGTCATCTTTAAAAATTAATTTTGGGTCTAATTCTTGTTTGATATAAAAAACTACACCCCCCCCTTTTTTTTCTCCTTGGCCAATGAACAAAATTCATACCAAGTTGTTTGTTCCATAAAAATTTGTAATCCGTACTTCTTGCAGGCAAATTATGTTACATTTTTGTTTCCCAGTCCAGCGAAAGGTTGCTCTTCTTTTTTGTGGTGAATTAAGTCCATTTATAGTCTAAGATATTAGTTTGTAATCTATAATGGTTTTTATTCTTGATCTGTTCCCCCAAAGTCCTTATGCTCCCCCCAAAACTTTGTCATTTCCTGAGTGTTTGTGATGGTAAATCTCTGTCCTTTAAATTCAAAGCTTAAACCCTCTGGGAGTTCCCATCTGTATATCATTTCTTTTTCTTTCCTTGGCAATTCTTTCATGAGTCTTACTCTACTGCCACCCACCTCCAGTGTGCTCTTAAATTGTTTACTAAGAATTCTTGCCACCATATCCCTTGTCACAAATCTCACCACCACATCTCTTGGTAGTTTGTTTCTTCTGGCATACTCCGAATTTACCCTGTAAATGTAGTCATAAAAATGATCAGTTTCATCTGGGTCTTCTAGAAATTCAGCAATAATTTTTATTATATATGTCCTTAAATCAGTCTCAGTAGATTCAGGCACTCCTCTTATCCGTATCTGATTTTCCATTAATTTGCAGCCTTGTAGTAATGCTTTCTCCAGCATTTTTTGAATAGTGGAATCCACTGTGTCCATTCTTATACCTTGATCTTTCACCTTTTCTTCCACCTCTTGAACTTTCTTTAACGCTGCTTGAGAATCTTTTCTGAGATCTTTAATGTCTTTTTAAAAAAAATTTTATTTCTTCTGCAGTGGACTCAATGTCTTTTTTTAGTTCTTTCTTTATTTCTATTTTTGATTCCTTTATTATCTTTGCCAATCTTGCTTCCATAGCCTCCATTGCATCTTGCCATTTGGCCATTTTTTCTTCTTCAAGTGACCCAGCCCTTGTTCGGATCTGCTTTGTTACTGATTTTTGCACAGACATCACTTCTTGCCCATTACTAAAATAGGCTCCAAAGTTGACCTCTCAGATTCAAATTTCAATTACACAGTCTTATAGATTAGACCATGCCCTTTTATATAAGCCCCAAATTGCCATTCTCAGATTCTCCTAAATCCAGAAATTAATTTTTTTAAAGTTTTTTTCCCTTCAAAATGGCATCCACGGCTTTCCTGTCCTTTTAAAAAGTGTTTTCCTTTTTTCCTCAAAGCTGTACCAAAATTGATTCTAAATATACAGCCTAATAGGTTTCACCTTTTTATGACAATATCTGCCGGCTCCACTATTTTTCAATGTCCCATTTTCTTTTAATTAATTTTTAAAATGTTGACCTTCTTATAATGGCCACTGGTACTTCTCTATGATTCGAGTTCCTAGAGAGGGCTGGGAGGCTTGTTATTTTCCCTTCTCTTAATGGCTCCTTCCTTCCTTTCTTGCCACAAAGTCTCATTTTCAGTGGTTAAGAAGTCTCATGTTATTTCAATGACATTTCATGTATTAAGTTCACCAAGTCAGCAGTCCTCCTCAGACGGGGTTGTCTGTTCCCAACCACAGGTATTAAAAAAAAATATATTTGTTTTTCCTTTTAATCTTATTCCTCTAATATCTCCAGTCCCAATTTTTACCCTTCCTTTATCTTCCTTAATTTAAGATGGTATATTTGGATCAAGACCTTTGTTTTTATTTTAAATTAGTCTTATATAAGTCCTGAAGTGATAGATATAGATCTTTTACCTTCAATGCCGATATCCATCTGCACACTGCTCTTTTCGAAAAGAGATGTTAATCAGTCCCAAAGAAGCTATGAATCTTGGTGAATTTAAGTCAACTTAATGACCTTAGAGATCCTCTGGAAATGATTGAATGCAGTCCTTCTTGGGGGACTCTTCAAAGCCAAAAAGGAACCCCACTGGAGTCCCTCGTCAGCCAAAGTAAATCCCCTCAGAACTTGATATGCATATCTTGGCCTTCTCCCTGCCTGGAAGAAGTAGGCAGCAGGTGTTGTAATCACCTTCTCTGCCCAGAACAGAGGTTCTGGTCTGCTCCTCAGCTGAGAAGCAGCTCAATCCACCATGACCAAAACCCGGAAGCCACAGAAGAAAAGATATTTCTGAGGTGATAACAGTCCCTGCATCCCAACCCTGACTATGGCTTAGTTGCTATATCTTGGACAAGTTGAAGTTTTCAGAGTGTTTTCAAAGACAGCCCCAGGTAAAGCACATTAGTGTAACCTGGACATAATGAAAGCATGTATGATCATGGCCTGATCATGTGTTCCAAGGAACAGCCATAGCTGGCATATCAAATGAGATCTAAGTCTCCAACTGTAGGCCAAGATCCAGCAGCACCTCCAAACTAAAACCTGTTCCTTCAGAGTGAGTATAATGCCTTCCAGGATAGACTGACTCCTCAGTTCTCAAGCAGGTTTGTCACTGATCAGCCATGTGCAGATAGTTTGAGATGTGTGAGTTGATCCATATACAAGAATTGTATTCTGTGGTTCCATTAGGAATGAATTTATATATGAGAAACTGAGCAGAAGAAGAACATTTAAACTGTCTTGAAATTCCAGAAAGGATGAGTTATCTTTCTCTCTTTATTTGGGCTTCTGTTATATTTTCCTAAACTGACAGCTCCAGATATCTATTGACTGTTATGAGCTTCGGGTGAAACACATTGAAACTGACTCTAAAGGAGCTTTACAGGAGAGCTTTAAAGAGACGTCTGTACAGAACCCTGGGAATCTGGCTATTGTGATTGTGATTCATGTATTTACTAATTGTTTATTGTTACTAGAGGTTAGAAGATATATCACTTTATATATTACACATTTTGTATTGCTTTTTGGTGTTTCTGTTTCCATTATCATTTACACTGAAGCCTGAAAGAGTTCTCAGCTTATCAGTTGAAGCTGATAAAAGGAACTATGTACCACAGAGGAGATCTAGGTCTCCAACTGTCCAAACTAAAACCTGTTCCTTCAGAGTGAGTATAATGCTTTCCAGGACAGACTGACTCCTCAGTTCTCAAGGACAGTTCCAGGACAGACTGACTCCTCAGTTCTTTGTCACTTTGTCTCTGTCACTCTCAGTCTTGTCTGGACTAAGCTTCAGTTTATTTGCCCTCATCCATCCCATTACTGTCTCCAGGTTCCTGTTCAGGACTTCCACAGACCCATTGGACTCAGTTGTTAAGGAGAGATAGAGTTTGGGGGCGGGGTGGTAATCTGTGTATTGATGTCACCACCAGTGGTTTCATGTAGATATTAAACAGCACTAGGGAAAAGATGGAACCATGTGGGGCTGAGCAGCAGTTCCTTAGCACCACCCTCTGAATCAACCAGTCAAGTAAGAGCTGAACCACTGAAGCATGATACTCCCCCACTCCTAACTCAACCACCTGCTCCAGAAGAATACCATGATCAATTGTACTGAATGCCACAGAAAGGTCCAGGAGACTCAACACAGATTCATTCCTGTGGTTATTCTTTAAGTGAAGACCATCTGTTAGGACAACCAAGAATATTTCCACCCCAAACCCAGGTCTGAATCTGGATTGAAATGAACCACTCCCACCCTCCCCATCAGATGATAATGTTTCATGAAGGTGGGGTCCAAGGATGCCTTCTTTCTTTCTTTCTTTCTTTCTTTCTTTCTTTCTTTCTTTCTTTCTTTCTTTCTTTCTTTCTTTCTTTCTTTCTTTCTTTCTTTCTTTCTTTCTTTCTTTCTTTCTCTCTCTCTCTCTCTCTCTCTCTCTCTCTCTCTCTCTCTTCTCTCTTTCTCTCTTTCTCTCTTTCTTTCTTGGGGAGGTATTGCATGGCTGGCTTTTTCAAGTTGGTTTGAAATTACCACCCCAGCAGAAAGGAGCTTATGAACTTCTGGACCTTCTCCCAGCTCAATACCAACAGCCACAAAGGGTGAGGACTGAATCTAAACATGGTGAGCCACACACTTCTGAACAGTCTGTCCAGTTCATCAGGCCTCACTAACTGAAGGTCCTCCCAAAACCCAGGACCAGACTACACTCCAATGACATCCTAAGACTGGAGCGGGGGGGTATTTGCAGCAGGGACTCTGCATATTAGGCCACACACCCGGGTGTAGCCAATTCTCCAAGAGCTTACAGACCACTTAGTACAGGACCTACTGTAAACTCCAGGAGGATTGGCTACATCAGGGGTGTGTGCCCTGATATTCAAAGGAGTTCCTGATACAAAAAAAGTCCTACTGAACTGAGATTTGAACTGTGGAATCTAAGTCACTGTGGGTTTGAACAACTTTTTCTGGAGAATGCACTAAAACATCATAGTGGGCTTGTATGATTTCTTGATCTACATTTTCAGGAGCCTGGGATAAAAGCCCTTTCACAACCTGGAAAAGTTCCACTGCATGGCATTCCATGGACACAATGGTGGTGGAGGTATGAGCTTGCTTTGCTGCTGTCACCACCACAGAGGAGACACAGTAATGTGGTCTCACTGACGTTTGCTCAAATAAATTTTGAGTTTTCCTCCACTTGCACTCCAACTGTCTGCTCAATGGGTTCATCACTCCAAGCTCTTCAAAAAACCAAAGAACACTCACTCTCTGCAGGAGGGCAAAAGGAGCTCCAGAGTGATCATGTACCAGCCCATTCCATCTCTGTATTCCACAGAACACCAGCCTTGCTAATCAGAAAATTCCCAAGAAATGTCAGGAAACTATTTGAATCCATCAAACCCCTGGGGTGGACCATCCTTACTGTCCCACCACATTTGCAGAGGTTCTGAGTGTCTGTGAATCTAAACCTCACCAGGCAGTGTGAGAAATTCTCCCATTACCAAAACCATGCATTTAGTCCCCAGAGAAAGCCAGTTCATGTGCAGGACTCACTATATGCTTAGGAACTTGAATGTTCTGGGACAGCCCCATAATTGTCCTGGTGGCCAAGAAGTCCTGACCTGGTCCAATCTGGGCAGTCTTATCAGAAAGCTGAGATAAAACAGACACATACTGAATGATGTTCTGTGTCCTTCCCTTTTTTGGCGCTTCTGTTTTTGGCTTCTGAGATATCCAAAACTTTAGTGGTCTCTTGATATACTCTGATTTCAACAGGATTTCCATTCCTAAAGTACAAAAAGATTTCTATTCCCAAAGCATTTCTAAATTTGGCAGAGACAAATGGGAAGATTATACAGAGCCTCACAACACCCCACTCTGATTGAAGAACTGGCTTTCCGACTGCTTTCAACATGATTGCTTTCAACATGCTTTCAACATATGGTGTTTGTGAGTTGTTCTAAGTGACTAAAACATTAGGATAAGTAAGATTAAACAGAGGTTCATTGGGGCATTTCTTTTTCAGCACACTGTGGACTGAAATTTTGAGGCGACGAACTTGCAAATGAAAAGACTGATTTCTATAACTTATATTGGCAGCTATTGATAGTCAGTTGTTAAAGCAAATTTATTTAGAATACAGTTCATCCCCATTTTTAAGTAACAGGATAGAATTGTTATTGCTTTTAATTCATTTTTTAAATTTTTGCAAAATAATGCAGGAATTGTATTATAATTTAAATTTATGTATTATAAATTTATAAATGTATAATAAATGTATTATAAATTTATGTATTATAAATTATAAATGTATTATAATTTAAATTTATATATATTAAAAACATGAGGGTTTTTAATAATGTGAATTTAGTCTTTGAAGACATAGTTAGTATGGGTGTGCATTTGGATACAAACAAGCTGAAAATATGCCCCAAAAATCCATTACTGGTATTTTTTGGGAGTATATATATGACTTCCCAAATATATCTGGAATTGTTTCAGGAAACTAAAAAAAAAAAAAGGTCATGAAAAATCCAGGAATTATTCAGAATTTACTGAGAAGATCAGGAGTCAGCATTTGCAGGCTCCCAAGGACTATTCCTTTCTCTTCACACCCTTTGTTCTTGTGCCTTGGTGGGGTTTTATGGGCTTCCCAAGCTGCTTTTGTCAATATCAAATGTGTTCGTTAGTTACAAGAGTTTTCCCCCCAGCTGTTGCTTTTTGTCCCCCTTACAATTTTTTCCACAGTGCTTGCAAATCACCCACCCCCATGCATTTGGATTTGTTCTTCTGCTGTAGTTTCACTTTGGTTCTGTTAAGCTTGCACTGCCACAGTGGCACTGAGTTCTGCTGGGCATTCTATACATTGCCATTTGTTCTACTGGGCTTGCAAAAATGTTCCACCTTCAGTTTCTGCTGCATAGATTCTCTGTTTGCACTGCCACAGTGGCACCAGTCCTGCTGGGCTTCTACACATTGCTGTTGGTTCTTCTGGGCTTGCAAAAATGGCTCCTCTCCATTTTCCAGTGCTGAGGTTTTCTGGTTTGATTTTGGTTCTGTTTGGCTGGGTAAATTGGTTTGTGGTTCTTCTAGGATTACTGGGCTCTGAAATGGGTCTGTTGGTCTGTTGGTCTTGTTGTTGGTTCTACCATAAGAGACATATGATAAGTGATTGCTGCTTCCAGGCATGACTTTTGCCATGGAAGCAGCTTGGAGAGTTCCCCACCCCCTTCCATAGGAAATAATGAAGAATGACTGGGGCACTCTGCTCAGGGGCCCAAATAATTGGACCTTGGAGGTTACCTAAAAGACAGGCACCAGCAGCTCTGCTGAAATTTTGGCCACCAAATGAGAAGGGAGCACTCACTGGAGAAGATTCTGATGCTGGGGAAGACTGGGGAAGATGGAGGAATCTGAAGAAAGCGAGAAGCAAGAGGAATCAGAGGCTGTGTTGTGCAAAGACCTTGCCACCATGTTGCAGAAGGATTATGTTTGGCAGAATCCCAGATTGCATTCCTGGACCAAATTCCTGAAGATGTTCTATATTCTGCAGCATTTTAAAGTACCTTCCCAACATTGTCCTAAATGTGTTGCTTGTTTTGTAATCCAGTCAAATGCAGTAAAGGTGCTATCATCACTTATATTTCCACCTTTGAATCTTGGATCCAGCGGATATGCAGCAGCATGAATTGAATGGCAACAAAATTCTTCCCTTTTTTTTTAAAAAAAAAATCATTCACTTTAGTTTCTTCCATAGTTGTAAATGGAGATATACTGAGATTTTCAAAAGCAGCTGTTTTTATCTTGGTCATTAGATAAGGAACAAAAAGTGCACTATCTGATTCAGATGCAGTGGTTGCTGCAGCAATCGGCTTTAGAATCTTCAGGGAATTTTGCAACTGAACTCAGAAGACATCTTGATCAAGAACAGTGTTTATTTCTCTCCTGGGTACTTTAAGATCTCCAGCTATTACTGTTTCTTGAAGAGCTTCTTTGTTTTTTAGTAAACTTTCAAAAGAAATCACCACTCCAGCCCACCGAGTTTTACTACAGAGCTTCAGTGTCACTATTTGATTCTTTGCATTTTCCCCTACTTGCTTCTTGTTGAAAACTGCAGCTGTACCTTTTACATGTTTTATGACTTCTTTTGCTTGTCTATGGATCATTTGAAGGGTGTCCAGTTTCATAATATCATTAAGAAGCAAGTTTATCCGATGAGAATTTACTGGCTTTGGACTCAGGATAGGCACAGTACTGGCCTGTTTAAAATCATACACTTAAGTGTTTTGAGCTGAAATTGCTGCAAAAAGAAGGGCTTGCTTGATATCAAAATTAAAAAAATAATTATAAAGAAAATAAGAGCAACTGACCATCTTAAGAACAGTTTGCTGAATATATTATAGAGGGCTATAGGCCAGCAAACTCCAGAAGGCTTGAGCATCTGGTTAAATGAATTAGTTTGTACTGGTTCTAGCTCCTATATGAAAAATATACACACTTAAGTGTCCTGGAGTGAATGAGAGAAAAGAAGTGGCAGAAGAATATTAACATTTGGTTGGTACTAGTGGCTGTGAAACCCGGAAGAAACAGGAAGGCATTACTCCTGAGGAAGTCTACTGATGAAATGGGCCTATATCCGGGTGTTCATATACTTTTGTTGCAATATGGGAATGTTAAAATTGGACATCTGTTACAACATGAAGTATGCAAAATTTATAATATGAAGTATTAAAATATATGAATGGATATTTAAATTGGACCTTTGTTACAATATGAAGTATGCAAAATTTAAAATGTGGAGTAATAAAACATATAAAGGTTTTAAATGGTTTTAATAAACTTTGTTAATCAACATATCACAGTAGTTGTTTAACTTCCGTTGCCTGTTCCATTAACTGTGATCCCTTTTTCATTGTTACACTTTCATATTGCTGGCATTGTCAGCCAGCAAAGCAAATAATTTACCACTCCCAATTTTCTATAGGACTTCACATATTTTACAGCTGATATACTCTGCAGTACGTCTGTTCTCTCCTGTTTCTATGCTTTTTGGGGGAAAAAACTGATTAAGGTGTTATAACAAAATTTATAATTCCTTCTCCTCTCACATTTGTCCATCCATCTGTAAGTAGTGCAAGACACAGTGCTTCATTAATTTTTCCTTGCATAGATTCCATTACACATTCATATTCTGACTCCAAAAGAGACTTGTTTAAAGAATGTCTGCTGGGCAAATGGTGTGATGGACTTAGTAATTTTAAAGCTTCCTGTCAGCAGGCCTCGGATTCAGTGGGAGCTCTAGGAGCACAGTTCCTGAACCTTTCTGAGAATTCCACCTCCTCCTTCTGAGAGTTCCACCTCCTTGTCCATTGAATAGTAGGCGCAGCTGCATACCAATCCCTGAATGAGCTCCACCAGCTATTTTTCTACAAAATGACCCCTGCCTGCCAGTATGCATTCTCAGTGCCAGGAGAATATATTGCTCTTGCAAGAGCTTGATCAATTTTTTCCTGCTCTTCAAGTGTCATCTTGTCTACAAATGAATTAATTGAATAATTTTTGGATGCAGCGGTCTTCAGTTTTTGTTCACTTGAAGATGCTGCTGATGGGACAACACTTTGTGTTGCTGCTGATGTTACAGATGGAACAGAAAGAGGACTTCTTGAATGAGAACGTTGAGAAAAACTATGTGCATTTTCATCATTGTGGTCCTCTTCACTTAGATCCATGAATGATTTTAAAAATATCCACAGGACATTTGTTAACATACAAGAATGTGTTTTGTCATCCTGGTAGCATTTGGAAATGCATATTTCATCTAAATCCCCCGCCTGGGTGGGGGACCCCCAATTTGGAGCCTCCTCCCCCCGCTCACCAAACATCTGGAAAGCGGGGGGGGGATGGTGGCCCTTCCCACCAAGACAAGCCGAGCGCGAGCGGGCCTCTGGCTGGGTTGGCTGCCCACCGAGGTCTCGCGCCGCTGGAGCTGGGCGCTCCTTCTCAGAGCCCTTTTCTTTCTGGTGGCGCAGCTTCCCTTCCCGCCTCAGCCCAGCTGGCTGGAGGCTCTTCCGCGCCCTGGTGGTGGAGGGCCGGCTGTCCCCGGAAGGAAGGAGGGAAGCGCGCTTGTGGGCCTCTTCTGCGGCGGCAAAAACATCAAAGCTAAGGCAGGCAAACAAATTAAAGAAAAGTGAGCTCTGTTGCTGCTGGCCGCGCTCGCTGCCTTGGCGCCCGCAGCCACTCAGCAGGCGACGACGGCTCCAGCCGCATCACCACCCCCCGACAAGCCGGCGGGTGGGCAAAGGCCCAATAAGAGAGTCGCTGCTGCCGGGGTCTTCCCGAGAGGAAGGGCAGCTTTCCCAGCGGGGCGACTCGCCTCCAGCCCTCCCCGTCCAAGAGCAAAGGAGCGGCGGCTGCAAGCTGTGCGCTCGGCCAGCCGGGCTTGGGTTTCTCCGGGGCTTCTTGCTCCGAGTGGGCTTTCTTCTTTTGCTGCTTGGTCGCCGCTCGCCTGCTGGGTAAGAGACTTGCACGTGGCCAAGATCCCCGGAGAGGAGGCGGCTGAGAGGGGAGAGGATCGCCGTCTTCAAGTCCTTGAAGGGCTGTCCTAGAGACGATGGGGTGGGATTGTTTTCTGTGGTTTCGGAAGGCAGGACCAGAACCAGTGGGTTAAAATTAAATCAAAAGTTTCCAGCTCAACATTAGGAAGGATTTCCTGACAGTTAAGAGCGGTTCCTCAGTGGAACAGGCTTCCTCGGGAGGTGGTGGGCTCTCCTTCCCTGGAGGTTCTTCAACAGAGGCTAGATGGCCATCTGACAGCAATGAAGATCCTGTGAATTTAGGGAGAAGGGTTTGTGAGTTTCCTGCATTGTGCAGGGGGCTGGACTAGATGACCGTAGACGTCCCTTCCAACTCTGATTCTGATTCCTCAGTGGAACAGGCTTCCTCCGGAGGTGGTAGGCTCTCCTTCCTTGGAGGTTTTAAACAGAGGCTAGATGGCCATCTGACAGCAATGAAGATCCTGTGAATTTAAGGGGAATTTGTGAGTTTCCTGCATTGTGCAGGGGGTTGGATTAGATGACCCTGGAGGTCCCTTCCAACTCTATGATTCTAAGATCCCTCCTTCCGCTGTCTCATCCTCATTGGGTTGCCAGTCTCCAGGTGGGGACAGGGGATCCCCCGGTTTGGAGGCCCTCCTCCCGCCTCAGGGCCATCAGAAAGTGGGGAGGGGGGGAAATGGCCACTGGGCACTTTATTCCCTATGGAGATCGATTCCCATAGGGTATAATGGAGAACTGATCTGCAGGCATCAGGGGCTCTGGGTGGGGTGGGGGCTGTTGTTTTAAGATGAGGCCCCAAATTTGCAGCATAGCATCCGATGCCGCTCCTCGAAAAACCCTCCAAGTTTCAAAAGGATTGGACCAGGGGGTCCAGTTCTATGAGCCCCCAAAGAAGGTGGCTCTGTCCTTCATTATTTCCAATGGAGGGATGGAGGGAAGGCATTGAAAAGGTGTGCGGTCCCTTTAAATGTGATGGCCAGAACTCTCTTTGGAGTTCAATGATGCTTGTTGCAACCTTGCTCCTGGCTCCGCCCCCAAAGTCTCCCGGCTCCACCCCCAAAGTCTGCTGGCTCCACCTCCAAAGCCCCCAGATATTTCTTGAATTGGACTTGGCAACCCTAATTTCATCTGACAATATTTGCAAATCACATTTTTCTTCTCTGAAGAACTTGTAATGTGAAAATGCCTCCATATGCTAGATGTTGGTCTCACCATTTTCCTGAGGGGAGTAGGAAGAAAGAAAAATAATGTAATGGTTAGTTTGCAAGAAGACACTAATCTATGGTTGTGGGTGGGTGGGTGGTGGAAAGTAAAGAACAGAAAGGTTATAAAGATAAACTAATATAGCTAAATGATTCAGTTTTCTGGAATCAGATAAATGAAAACTCTTACCATTTTAAATTATATACTTTCAGGTCCTTTTTGTTGCGCTGTATTTTCTTCCAATGCTTTGAGGCCTAGTGAAGCCTGAGTGCCAGTATATGCACCCACATGCAAAAACAAGACTGAAACCTTTTTCTTTTCTTGTGACAATAGCGCTTCCTAAAGGAAGAAATGCATCTTGTTCTTGCATTGGAGAGTTCAGTTTGTAACCTAGGACTCGCTTGTCCTCAGTGCACAGAAATTAGAATAACCTGATACCATACATTTATATGAAAAATATACACACTTAAGTGTCCTGGAGTGAATGAGAGAAAAGAAGTGGCAGAAGAATATTAACATTTGGTTGGTACTAGTGGCTGTGAAATCTGGTCTGAGATTTGTAGAGGAAAGACATAGATAAAAAGATTATAGGGCAATTGATTTTCACTAAACAAAATTAGAAGTGTGAGAAATAATAAGCTTCCCCATTGTGGTAAGTACAAACCTGAGATATAGTCTCTGCATGCAATTAGAAATGTGGAACCACCTTGAGTTTATTTTACAAACATGAACCCATAAATCAAGCCTCATTAGGCATCTTTTGAATGCATTGTCCACAAAACCTGCTGGTAGTGTTAGTCAGGTGTGACAGACTGAACTTTTTAGGAAACTTAAAAGTGCTTGACATACAACTACAAGACTGTGAAGGGTTAATTCTTCACAAAGTACAAGTGACCAGCTGTTCCAGACAATCTGGTTGGTTAGTATCAGCTGTGACAGCTGTATGCTGAGGAAATTGAGTCAGATTCCAGCCTTAACAGAGAAGAGACATGTACTGAGACCATTTGGAAATAGCCCTGGCAGAAAAGATTTAGTGCTGACAAAGTCAGATTTCAGCCATGACTGACTATGGTCTGGATTCAGCATTAGCTGAGAGCAGTTTGAACACAGACAGAGAGCTGGGGGCAAGTTTGTCAAGGAAGTGGGTAGTAGAGAAAACTCTAGGAAAGAGTGTAGATCTTCTAGAGAGAAGAATAAGAATCCCTACCCAGCCAAACAGGGAAAGTTATCTCTGAGGAGTACGGAGATCCCAGGTCTGGTGTGATTAGAAACTTCCTTGAGAAACCAAAAAATCTTTTAACAACTCAAGAAGTGTACTGGTGTTCCAAGAGAAAGGGTCTGTGTACTTGGAAGAGGGTACCAGCCTTCTGGACACCAAAAGAATCAGCAATTATACAAATAAAGTGTACTGGAGTGTTTGGGAAAACACTGGAACAAAAGCCTCTCACTATAAAGACCCAAGTAATGGTGAAATAATTTAAGAACCTCTGTTTAACCTGATACATAAGAACAATATCTGTGCGTAGACATTTACCTCAATAATTTCAACCTCTGGCCTTTCTCCTTGATGTTAGATTAAACCTTTTGTTATTTTTGAATTTTAGAAGTGTTTCAAGTGCCATTTTCAGTGGTTTAAATTAAAGGATGATTCTACCCTTTCCCTCAGGTTCCTGGGCTGAGCAAATAGCCATTATATATTACTGATAGAGTGGGACAGCCACGTTTCTTCTGGTGATAATAATGTACATTACTAAGGCAGGTTAGTCAGTGAAGGGACATAAAAATGGAGGGGAAAATCTTGTCTATGAGGGAGGGAAGTGGATGGGTCCATCATATTTGGTGTCAGGGATGGGGTATGAAGACAAAACCCACAACTACTTTGTCCCACCACATATATAAACTAAAGCAAGAAATTAGAAATGGTACCACCCCATAAAGAAAAAGACAAGCAGAGGAATAGTCAAGGAGAGGAGGCAATGACTGAGGAAAATCCTAGCCAGGAGGTAGAAATTATGAAAATAAAAACTGGACTGGCAAAAATAGAATCTGATAGATAAGAAGCCAGAATTTAAGCAGAACAGCAATTAGAGTTAGCCAGAATTCAGGCACACCAAGAAAGAAAAAGAACAACAATTTGAATTAGCCAGAATTTAGTGAAAACATCAAGAAGAATACTAGTGTTCCAAAGAGAAGAATTTACTCTTCACAGCCCTGTAGTTATATGTACAGCACTTTTAAGTCTTCTAAAAAGAGCTGTCCATCACATCAGGTTACTGTTTTACTTAAATCCCCTCAGTTTTTACTCTGGTGCAAATAAAAAGAGCAAGTTAAAATAAAGGATAAGAAGTTGTCAAGAGATCTGTGTTGCACTGTTCCACTCATACTTTTCTTACAATAAAGAACAATTAGGTGATGAAGATGTTGGCCAAATTGCCCTCAAATGAGGTAAGGGAATTAGTTTAGGTGGGCAAAGATGGCAAAATATAGCAGGGTCAAAACCTGTGTATACAGGAGTCTGTCCACCCAGGAACCCTTCTAAATAACAAGGAGAACTGTTGGTAAACGAAAAGGATTTTTATTGGAAGAATACTCCAAGCATACAAGATAAATAAATCACTCAACAATCATACCGTTCCTAAGAAATATAGAGGTAAAAGGTTGGATAGAGAAACACAAAGGGAATGATACAGACAAAGGTGATACTTCAAAGATCCAGAAGGATGATTCCAGAAACGATGATGATATAGGGAAAGGGGAGCAAGTAGTGATCAGCGCAATCATGGACCCAAAGCTGATCAGGTTTATGGGGGTGGTTCAAACAGCAAGTAGGGATACCATAAGAGACACACTGGACTGGCAAAAATCTAGCCTTTTTATAGCCAAATTCATATCCTCAGGTGCTGTCAGGTGACACATGACATCACTACATGTGACCCCTGACATCACTGGAGGAGGAGGCTCCAAGGAGGTTTGAAAAAGGGGTTATGAAAGTTGATGGGTTTACCTATTGCAAAACATCACTAAAACAAAGAAATATGATTGGTCAATCTAGTGCCAAATTGCTATCTATTGTAACATCATAGCTGGGGATGGTCTACATGACAGGATTAAATCTTCAGTGACGATCATCTTTCAGGCTACTTCATAGTGTTAGATGTTTGCCTTAATGGTCAGCAGGAACAGTCTTTTGTTAGGTGTGAAGACGTGACATCAAGTGTATTGTTGATTGTTGGCTTCCCACTTTGCATCTTCAAAACACATCCAGAGTACGTGATGCACTCGCTTTGCCCTCATGGCGCTAGGCAGGAACATGGGCTCCTATTTTAGAACATCTCAGAAACATGGCTTCTGGTAAAGGCTGCTCTTTTGGTACTGACTTCTTCTGACAGGATAGCAGTTGTGGTCTGCAAGGCTTGGCAGCTCTGGGGGAAGCATGATCTGGAGTCCTCCTTTGCAAGAGAAGTACATAGTCACAGCAATAGCAGGAACAGGCAGGGAATCCTTTTTAGCCTGTCTGGAAAGCTTGCTGCTTTACTTCACACAGAGTAAAATGTCCATATTGGATTGATATCCATGCCATTGCTTGACTCAAATAAGACTGAGAGTCCAATACAGTAAGATGCATATGTTTTTAGGGATAAGAGTCCATAATATCTAAAAGTCCTGTAAACCTGGCACCAGGGCCAGAGTGAACTGAGTCTATAAATGACAGGAAAAGGGGTCCAGGGCTTACAAAGAGGGACCCTGCTGTATCTTAGCCAATGGAGAGAATGATATCTGTTGCTGAATCACTTACCATGTATTCTGAAATAGCCTCATTAAATGAATAAAATTTCTGCCAGCTGGAGGCTGTATTCTTTTAATCCTTGTAGTTTCTGTCTCCGTATACAGTGGTTTGCCATAACGATAGGGAAATCTTCTCTATGTTACTTATTGCAAAGGTGGGAGAGATTTTCTGTGGCATGAGAAAAATATCTCTGAACCATGTGTTAAACTAGTATGCAGAGTGGTCCCTTGAATGGAGACAGATGCCACAATGAGCTAAGAATTGTCAAATTCAGACTCAAATGTAAACATAGATTTGGAAATTGGAAACAGATATGACCTTGGAAATAGATATGACCTTGAAATGCATGTTTTAAAAAGATTTAATCATTTGAACTTCAGAACACGAGTTTATAAAATACCTAAAATTTAAGCTTGGACTTTGATCGATTTCCAGAATCATATTTTGTGTTGTGAGTGTATGGTCTATGTGTGTTAGGGTCTCATTTCTGTTTCAGACACTGGGTGAGATCATATTCTGAAGTGTTATGGCTGCAGGTTATCCACATTTGGAAAGGCATTACATAATCATATTTGTACAAGACTACTAAAATAAGTGAACATAAATTATACAGATTGCTGCACAATTAGAATGACGACGTTTTTCCACCAGACCAATCTTGCAGCTAGTAAGCTGAAATTGTTGTTATTAACAATAAAATTAGCACACTTTTTCTTTTTGAAACATTGTGTTAAGCAATCCATAGTTTTGAATAATCAAGACATTTAATAATTAGAACATCTTATCATCAATTTTGTTGAATAAACGAAAAAAAAATTGTATTTAATTGCTACTGTTCTGAATTTTACTGTTATTATCTTACTTAGTGAGTCATGTAAACTGTTGTTCTGAATACTGGTTTTTATTGATAGGGTAGGGAGTGCTGAGGATTAGATTATGGAACCAAGGGGGTGGAAGCCTGAAAAATTTTGGAAACCACTGTTTTAGATTATGGATTTACCAAAGTCATTGCTGTCTATTCTGACAGGGGTTCTCCAGTAGGTCTCAAGTAGAGGTTTTTCATATTGCTGGTCTTATTAACTAGAGCTGATAGGGATTGAACCTGGGGCCCTTTGTATGCAAGGACATATTCTACCACTAAGACATTGGCTCTCCCCTGAACTCATACAATTTCCAAGGCATAGTGGCACTGTGAAAAGAAAATATTTGGCAATGAAATTTTCTATTGCAATCTGCACTCACTCCATTGTGAACTGGTGGATAAAACCTCCTGGTACAGAGAGATCATAGGAATGATCTACTGAATTCTATATTGAGGACAACTTCATACTTGGTCCACGTGAGCGCTCCCCCCCCCAGGCCTCGCTTACCCAGAAGGAGCCAAACTGGAGGAGCACAATCGGCAGTGGGCCATCCTAGCAGAGAACCGTGAAGCCCAGCTGCCAGGCAAGCCTCACCGCCTCCCAAAAGAGGGACGGACCGTGGGTACTCATCAGTGATGTTAACATACCCCTACTAACTCCTGCCACCACCAGTGCCAAGCCTCTGCTTAGGCACTAGCGCCCCACCGGGTGGCCTAGAGCCACCTGAAGCCCCAGCCGGATGTCCTCAAGAAAGGCCCTGTTGCCCAGTACGGACAGGTGAACACCGTCAGCTCGGTAGAGCTTAGCCTGCCCCAACCAAATGGCGGGATGCGGCAGGTAGGTACCCAGCCTGCTCTCCATGGTTTTTTGGATGGCCCTATTGACCCTACGCCAAGTCCTCTCCACCCCAGCCGGGTCCCAGGCAGCACGCCAAACCCAGTGGGGCAAAATGGCCGACCAAATAATCTGAACTTCAGGCCACCTGTCACGAATGACCTGTAAGTCCTGCACGGCCTGGAGCGAAAGGGCCTTCCCTTTTACCAGACCCAGGTCATTACCACCAAAATGGATAACCAAAATTTGTGGCGGAGGGCCAACCCTCTCCTGGAAAAGAAGCAGCAGTAGCCTAGGCCATCGCAAGCCACAGTGTCCCTGCCACTCCACCACAGCCCATTTACTGAGCCCAAGCTCTGACCCAATCGGCATCTGCCGGACCTGGTGAGCTGCCCAAAATACCATGTTGTGACCGGTGATAAGGACACACCTTCTCTCCCGATCTGCCACAGCACCTAGAAGGAAAACAATCAGAACAAGTAAAACACGCCCAATGGGGCAACAGTCAACGCCCCCCCTCCTAGCAAGACGCATCAAGGGGGTGAACATAGGAATTATATGCTGAAGACCTCCACCGCCCTACTCACTGAATAGCTGGGCCCAGGTAGCCCATCATGGCAGCAGTGGACGCGGCCCCAATACGGAAGGAGTGGGTGCCAAACTTAACTCCGCCCAACCCCAACCTGGCCAGCGCCTTGGAGGTAATGGCCCAAAACTGAAACTTGGTAAGAGGGTAACCATCCCTGTGGTGGAACAAAGCACCCGAGGCCTCCCTCCTTGCCTCCACATATAAGTGGAGGGCACGGACCAGACACAAATCCACTTGGTCGCATGGGCCCAAGGTGATCACTGTGCCACAACCCCTCTGATCAGTTTTAGAACGTCTGATCTTCAGAGAAACCTGTTCACCCACGAACTTCAGGTCGCTGGAGCGCAATGCCCTGCCGGATTGGTCGTTACAGGATGACACAATCAACTCACTAACCCTCAGGGCATCAAAAAATACTGTAAGGGATACAGCATGGAACAGCAGCACCTCAAAGCTGAAAGCGCACACTCCGGGCCAAACCGTGTGCAGTCCCTTAAGGACTGCTGGTGAAACCAACATGGCTGCCCACCTGGATCTGTCAGCAGGGAGAAAGAAAGAAAGAAAGAAAGAAAGAAAGAAAGAAAGAAAGAAAGAAAGAAAGAAAGAAAGAAAGAAAGAAAGAAAGAAAGAAAGAGAAAGAAAGAAAGAAAGAAAGAGAGTTTGGTTTTGGGTAGAATTTCAGATTTGGATATGATATCTGAAAAGTATGTTAGTGAGTCCTGTCTCCATTTAGGGAAGGAGTTGGGGAGCTGTGCTGATCTGAACCAGGGTTGTCCAATGAAGGATGAAATATTTTTCAGGTCCAATATACCTGAATTTTAAAAATAGTTTTTCCCCCTTGCACACCCCTAGTTTCTGCTCTGCTCTTCACCAGCTCAGTTTATTATAATACTGCTGAAATATTCCAACAAGGAGCTAAATTTGGACAACAGAGAAGGTATCCTGGTTAATGGTCATCTGATTTGATATTCCCAGTGAGTAATCAAGGGAAATTGTTTATCTTACAGTTTATAACAGTATGATTTGTTCTAAGTAAATTATAGCAAGGTGTGCAGAGCATTATCAGATCATCCATCTTTCTCTGCAGGTGGCTACAAACCTGTTAGGCAGACTCAGCAATAGTCAAGCGATATCTTGGACCTCACTTAGGTAATAAGTGGGCATGAAATTTAGCAACTCAGCAGAACCAAAGTCCTATAGCAATCAGATACTTAACTCTTTCACACTTAGTCTTCTTAGAACTAAAGAAATAAAACCGAGAAATGAAAAGAGCAGCCATTGAATAAACACCAACAGGAGGTAGATTGGTTTGGAGATAGAATGTGATCAGAAAACTGATAATCTTAACATGAAAGAAAATCTATAGGTTTTCATTGATAAATGACAGTGAAACAGAAGCTGCAATCATATGCACACTAACAAGGGAGCAAGCTCCAGTGAATAAAATGAGATTTATTTTTAATGTAAACATGCATACAACTGCTCTGTAATTCTTAGCCCATCTTTGTTTTTCTATATTTGTGAGGTCAGAGCAGTGGTGCACCTAGCTCATTTAGTGCCTGGGCCAGATCATTTCTTAATACCTCTCTCCTCTGTCTTTTTTGCCATCAAGTCACAGCTGACTTAGGCAACACCATAGAGTTTTCAAGGCAAGAGACATTTGGAGGTGGTTTGTACTGCCTGTTTCTGCTTCAGCCCTGCTTAGTTTCTGAGATCTGAAGATCAGGCTAGATTGGGGCTATCCAGGTCAGGGCCCCTCCTCTATATGACAAAATTATTTTCAGTAATAGTAATAAAAGAAAACAAATAGTAATAACGGCCAGAAAAGAAAGCAAAAAATATTTTATTTAACTTTGTGTCTGTCTGTCTGTCTGTCTGTCTGTCTGTCTGTCTGTCTGTCTGTCTGTCTGTCTGTCTGTCTGTCTGTCTGTCTGTCTGTCTGTCTGTCTATCTATCTATCTATCTATCTATCTATCTATCTATCTATCTATCTATCTATCTATCTATCTATCTATCTATCTATCTATCTATCTATCTTCATGCCAGTAAATCTATCTATCTATCTATCTATCTATCTATCTATCTATCTATCTATCTATCTATCTATCTATCTATCTATCTATCTATCTATCTATCTATCTATCTATCTATCTATCTTCATGCCAGTAAATCTATCTATCTATCTATCTATCTATCTATCTATCTATCTATCTATCTATCTATCTATCTATCTATCTATCTATCTATCTATCTATCTATCTATCTATCTATCTATCTATCTATCTATCTATCTTCATGCCAGTAAATCTATCTATCTATCTATCTATCTATCTATCTATCTATCTATCTATCTATCTATCTATCTATCTATCTATCTATCTATCTATCTTCATGCCAGTAAAAGAAATCCTTCAAATTCCAACATGCTGTTCCATCATGAGAACCACTGTGGTTAAAATGTTGGACTAGGATCTGGGATCTTGAATTCTCATATGTGTAATGGAAGCTTGCTGGATTACCTTGGGCCAGTTACATTACTCTCAGCCTAGCCCTGACCTGGTTAGCCCCAGGACACCTTGATCACATCAGATCTCAGAAAATAAGCAGGGCCAACTTGGATGCAGGCAATGGCAAACCATCTCCAAACATCTCTTGCCTTGAAAAAGCTACAGGGTCACCATAAATCAACTGTAATTTGATGGCAAAAAAAAAAAAAAATCCATCAATGCTTATATTCTGAGCAGGCACTTGGGAGGGCTTCTGTTCTATATTTTGAAGCCTACGACATGATCCAAAACTTCTACAAGGCATTTTTGAGAGCTAGGAGTCCGCTTTAGTACTAACTTTTATTAACTAACACTAGCCACAGCATCACAAAACAGTAATCCCAAACTTAACAGACTGGATGTGAGGAAACACACTTCCTCCCCTAGAAGATGCCCCCACTCTCCATTGTTTCTAAAGGATTACAGTCAAGCCAAAGAATATCTGCAGTAAAAACTGAAGAGGGGCATTTTTGCAAGCCCAGCAGAATCAGTGCAATGTACAGAGTACCTAGAAGTACAAGTGCAATCACAGAATTCCCAGAAGAACTCAGTGCCATTGCCATTGTGGCAATGCCAGCTGACATCATGCACAGAATCACAGTCGAAGTAATGGGGTGGGGGGTTTGAAGCCCCACAGAACCAGTGCAATGTACAGTGCCCAGCGAACCCAGTGCTTTCTGTTCATAATGTTAACAAAGGTTTGCTATGATATGACTTTTAAATACATTATGTCACCAAGTAGGATAAGGATGTCTTGTTGTCTGGCTATAAATTAAGACTTTTTTAGATCTGTGGGCTCTTCTTGTGGCCATGCAGAAGGAATATACTCCCCTTCCTTTCCTAGATTTCAGTCCAGCAGCACCTTAGAGACCAACAAGATATTCAGGGTATAAACTTTAGTGAGTCAAAGCTCCCTTCACCAGATACAAGATATCAAATAACTGACAAATATCTGATGAAGCAAGCTTTGACTTTTGAAAGTCCATGCCCTGAAATTCTTGTTGGTGTATAAGGTGCTGCTGGATTCAAATCTAGCTCTTCTCCTGCAGACAAGACTGCCCTCTGTAATTATCCCCTTACTTTGTAAACTGAAACTATTCAAGATCTATTTCTCCAACACAAAGAACCAATCATTGCTTTCTTTCACAACTTGGATGCAGCTACTTGTGCCTCTTCTGGGAGCACCTGTTCAAAAGCAGTGGCCTCATACTACGGCATGGGTAAAGATGGATAATTGAAGATATGCTTGTCCTCCCTGAAGGAGCTAAAGAGTTAGGAGGACATAAGATTACGTAGTTATTCATTACTCAGTATTATACTTACCATTAGTCAGTATTATACTTATTAATCAGTATTGTACTCAGGGCTTTTTTTTATAGCAGGAACTCCTTTGCATATTAGGCCCACACCCCTGATGTAGCCAGTCCTCCAAGAACTTACAGGGCAATTAGTACAGGGCCTACTGTAAGCTCCAGGAGGACTGACTACAACAGGGGCATGTGGCCTAATATGCAAAGGAATTCTTGCTACAAAAAAAGCCCTGATTATACTTATATTACTAAAAAGATTTTAGCCAAGGTTAAGTAACTAACATGTAGAATCTCCTCTTTCGTGAAAGAAAAATGTTATCTAAAAACTATTATACTAAAATGTTAGACAATGAAATGCTAATGCATACATACATTCATATTCTATGATGATATGTTAACACACACACATACTGTAGCAAACTCTCTCTCTCTCTCTCTCTGTATATGTATATGTATATATCCCTTTAACTCCGTCTTAGTAGTGGCCATCACTGCATCCACTACCAATTTAATTCCTAAATGAATAAAGAAGTACTTTCTTACAAGGACATAATGTGAATCTCCAGTATTGGGATCTAGTACTGGGAAAGACCTCATTGTGCCATGCTCTCAGCTCTTTTTAGGACTCCAGAGGGGGAACTGGATTCCACTGACTCCTGGCCTTGAGCCTCCATTTTTTGGGAAGGGGGGATTGATCGACTGCAATCACAGTCACATATCTAGTCTAATTTTAGACCTCTGACTTATCTGTACGGCTACAAAGAGACACCATGGGCCATCCCTCATATGACCCTGATCCAAACCAAATATCATAAAAGAATGAACAAATCACTTGGCTTGCTATAGTAATAAAAGAATTGTTTGTTTTTTATTTACTTTATTTATACCCTACCTTTCTCCCCAGTGGGGATGCAAAGCAGCTTACATCATACTACTCTCCTCCATTTTATCCTCACAACAACCCTGTGAGGTAGGTTAGGTTGACAGAGTGTACTGGCCCAAGGCTTCCCAGCAAGCTTCCATGGAAGAGTGGGGATTTGAATCTGGATTTCCCAGATGTTAGTTTGACACTTTAACCATTACACCACACTCTCAGGTGTAAGTCACCAGAGCTAGGAGACTCAAAATCAGTCGCCAGTTTTAGGGTGATAGTGGTAGTTTCACGGCCCAAACAGAAAGGCATGAGAAAATCCTGACCAGGTGAGACAAACCACCACTTTTTTTTTATTTGCAACAGAAAGGTAAGGGTCTCTTTGGCAAGCATATCTCAGAAAATAATGCCACATGTTTGAAAACTGGCAATTAACCCCACAATGATGATGTAAGTTACAATGCCAAAAATGAAGGGAACTAGAACACCCTGAACCAGGTTATCTTCATGGAAGACAACATATAATAAGAGAGCATGCTGTCATGTATCTCTTAATATTCAGATCCCCAACCTGCCATGGAAGGTTGCTGGGTGACACACTCTCAGTCAGACATAAGAACATAAGAGAAGCCATGTTGGATCAGGCCAATGACCCATCCAGTCCAACACTCTGTGTCACACCGTGGCCAAAAAACCCCCAAGTGCGATCAGGAGATCCATCAGTGGGGACAGGACACTAGAAGCCCCCCACTGTTGCCCCCCCAAGCATCAAGCACCAAGAATACAGAGGATCACTGCCCCAGGCAGAGAGTTTCAACGATATGGTGCTCCATATGCTTATCAAATCCCCTCTTGAAGCTGTCTATGCATGTAGCTGCCACCACCTCCTTTGGCAGTGAATTCATTGTATTAACCATCTTTTGAGTGAAGAAGTATTTTCTTTTATCCATTCTAACCCGACAGTTCAGCAATTTATTGAGTGTCCACGAGTTCTTGTATTGTGAGAAAGGGAGAAAACTACTTCTTTCTCTACCTTCTCTATCCCATGCAAAATTTTGTAAACCTCTATCATGTCAACACTCATCGACATTTCTCCAAGCTAAAGAGCCCCAAGCGGTGACCAGAATTGTATGCAGTATGCCAAATGAGACTGCACCTTTATACAGGAGCATTATAAAACTGGCTGATTTGTTTTCAATTCCCTTCCTAATAATTTCCAGCATAGCATTGCCCTTTTTTATTGCTGTTGCACAGTGCCTCAACATTTTCAGTGAGTTATCTACCATGACCCCAAGATATCTCTCTTGGTCAGTCTCCGCCAATTCACACCCCACCAACATGTATTTATAGTTAGGATTTTTCACTCCAATGTGCATTACTTTGCACTTGGCCATGTTGAACCTCATTTGCCATGTTGATGCCCACTTGCCCATCCTCAACATATCCATTTGGAGATCC